>NC_140166.1:90936558-91081558 GCF_963971535.1 Notolepis coatsorum
TAGAATATTCAAATAGTCGCTACATGATAAAAGAAAATAGAATAGTTTACGTGAATATCGTTTTGTCTCAAAAAATATATTTAACTGAATGTGTAGTGTATTGTGAGGGGACCCTATTAACTGTTACACCGCTGAACGGCATGCTGGGTACAGCTTGCTAGGCAGCCAGGTAGCATAACAGTCTGTTAACAGCTGGGTGAACAGAAAAGAAAGATGAAGAACGAGAGACTGGAGATTTTGCATGGTAGCAGGCATTGTGTACGTTTTCCATGTTGTTTCACATTATTTCAAGCATCAGTGATGTAACTGTCAGAACGAATGCTTTTGTTCCAGGAAAGAATGTTCACTGCTCCACTAGCTGTTGTAGCAATGACAGCAGCCAGCTAGCTCGCTTGTTTGATTGATTGATTATGTCATGTTCGCTATTAAGTCAAAACAAAATCATATGTTAATATGTGTGTGTGGGGAGGGGGGTTTGATTATTATTGGAATAGTTCCCACTGACCATGGAATAGTAATTTTGTGAGTTTTGCCCGTCCCTAGTACATACCAGCCCTTCCATATCTCACTGGAAAAGGGATGACAATATTCTCCTGGGTTTAACATTTCGGTATGCGTGACTCAGAGTGTAGGTTAAAGGCAGTTTTATATTTTCCTATTTCCAGCTTTAGACAGTGCATTAACAGGACGTCTAAATTCAGGTGAATAGCCTGTTGACAAATGGTATCAGTGGGAGTTTTCTGAAAAGTGCTGTCACACCTCATACGCATGGCTACAGATAAGCATCGTATTGGCTGCTCTCAGCAGTTTTTTGGACCTGGATGGGTTCCCATGGCCATTCGCTGCCGTTGGACCTGTTTTTTTCTTCTGTAAAGCAATGTCTGATTGTCAGCAGATAACAGAGAGCCAGGTAAATGTTTCCCTTTCTCACATGTTTCCCTCAGGGCCTCAAGGCCAGCGTCTGCAACAGTCACCAACTAAACTACCAGACACGTCTGACCATATTAGTAGTGTATTCCTCAACTAAAGACATGTTTAAAGGTCTCATGTTAGATCAAATTTAGATTAGATTCTAATGTATTGTACAAGTACAGTACAACGAAAAGAAGTTTGGCATCCAACAAGAGTGCAAATGTAACAGTAAAGAGCAACAGTAATATACAATGTACAGGTGATACACTCCTTTTCGACAAGTTAATATACTGTAGGGCTTGGACTTCAGCATCTTGGCCTTTAATTGTTTTCTTTGTAAAAATTTTACATTTGCATGTAAAAAGTTTGTAAATTTATAAATGTGAATAAACAGATTCATATTTTGATTTTTGATTTGATTTGAAATCTTTATTTCGAACATGCAATGAATACAAACAAACAATAACAAAAGCAAAACACAACTCAATCTACATGTTCGAAAAGGAGTAGGAAGAAGTATACACTTATTTAATCCTACCCCTTTTCCACTACTCAAATGAGTGTACTATTTTAAAACATAAAAATATATAAATATAAAATATATATAAAAAATACTGCTGTAAACAGGGACCGAATGACGTAAAATACTGCTGTAAAGCAGGATCTGAATTAGTGTTGTAAATTGTAAGCACGTTCCTTACTCGATCATTGATAAGTAGGGGTGTAACGATGCGACCTCACAACGATTAATTTCTATTACGATTATTCAGGCAACGATTCAATGCATCATGAAATCTCTTCATTTGACCACGATTCGATTTGATTCAATACATTTTCTATCAGTTAATTCCCCCAAAAAAATGTAATACACAAATGTGGCTGGGGGAACTGATTCACCCAGCATGAATGGACTATAGGTCAATAAAAACAATACCAAAAAAAATAATACATACAAAAATTATTTCGATTAATTTAGATTATAATCGATTCTAACTTTTTCAAATCGATGCAGCTGAATCGTCACATTAGAATCGATGCATTTCGATTAATCGATGCATCGTTACACCCCTATTGATAACGTAAGCGATCAATTAATCAATTAATTGTAACTAAAAATAAAACATTTACCAACAATAACATGTATTTGTTTCCTCAATCAAAAGGTTTATTTCCACAGCAGCGACATATTGCATTCTCACAACATTGCATGGCATATGAAACATATAGAAATGTAGAGGCCTAGACATATTAAAACACTCATTTTGTGTTGACTTTAAGCACACAAAAATAAATCACTTGCCACAAAATCAAAAGCATGTATTTATTAACAAACTAAAAAACGTTCTAAACACGGTTTTATAAACGAACAAAAACTAAACAATGGTGATAGAAATGATAAGAGGAAAATCTCTAGCGATCTAAATTGTTATATCGTCCCACGGGATGTATAATATATAATTATATGTATATTATATATATTGTCATATCGCACAGCCCTAACACACGCGCACACAAAATAGACACACGCACACAGACACAGGTCTAAGGTTCTAAGACATTCTAAGGTTTTTGCTTAGAAGACGCGTTGAAAGGAACGTGCTCCTCAGGAGCCTCCAGCGAGGCCAACTCCCCACCCTATAATGTCAACAGCACAGCCCCTCCCCCACCTGCCAGCTATTGATCGGGCTTTACATGTTTGCTTTGGTGGTGAGTACGAGCCCATTCCCCTCGTCTTACCCCTGGTTCTTCATCCTCAACTCTCCTATACTCTCCCCCTCAGGGCGCTCCTTTGAACAACTTAGTCGGGGCATTAGCTGATGGGGGGGAAAAGCCTAAAGAAAGGATGTGTTTGATCCAGAGACATTTGTCCTTGGTTCCGTCTCAGCATCACCGGGCGCCGGGCTCCCCTACCGCTGACGCTCAGCGTTTCCTGGAAAGCATCTGTATTTTCTCCGGCCTCCCGCTGTGATAAAAGCTATCGTGCCGGGGAGAGGTAGTACCCTTCTTATGGTGCAGACGCAGAGCCACCCACGACACGTAACAATCCAGGCCACGGTTCACACACACACACAGACACACACACAGACAAACACACAGACACACAAACACACACACACACACGCACGCACGCACACACACACACACACACACACACACACACACACACACACACACACACACACACACACACACACACACACACACACACACACACACACACACACACACACACACACACACACACACACACACACAGACACACACAGACACAGAACCTCAGTCACTCATTGTTGGATTAATAGCCATGAAGCGATTAACTAGTAATTGACTATGATATGTAATTATAGCACAAAGGCACGATGATGACAATGACGACATTGTTATTATTATTATTGTTACTACTATCATCATTGTTGTAATTAGCTACTGGTGCCTTGACTGTGGGCAGTAGCTACTAGGCCGGCCGTCATTGGTAAAGTTGCGTTTAAAGAAGTTTAAACATTGAGTTTGAATGAAAACCAATCGCCAGGATAATCTTTCTTTTTAAATTGTATGAAACTGCAACAGTTGAGAAACACCATATTGTATCTCGGTTTTGTGAAAGTATTATCGTTTTACAAACTCCTACAAGTAATATCGACAAAGTATGCCTGTCTAACGAGTTGTAATAGCCTGCTATTTTCAGCAGAATTTGTTAAAAATGATTGGGAGGATGTCATTGAATCTATGTTCTGTTGGGAGATTCAAAATTATGTTCAGCATTAAAGAAAATGACAGCCCTAACAGGCACAGTTCACCCAAAATGCCAGAAAACATAATTTCCCAGAGATGTCCGCCCTCACTCCAATAAAATGTGTTTACAAGAAACCCAAACATACCATGCCATGCTAGACCATGGCTAGACCCAACCAGGCTGAACATAGCTAATGGCGACACAAAAGTCGTCTGGTTATCCGGAGGTTCCTGGTTCGATTCCCGCTCCTCTCGGGCAGCATGTCGAAGTGTCCTTGAGCAAGACACTTAACCCCTAACTGCTCCCGATGAGCAGGTTGGCACCTTGCATGGTTGCCTCTGCCGTCGGTGTGTGAATGTGTAAGTGAATGGGTAAAATGTGAGGAACAAATTGTAAAGCGCTTTGAATAAAAGAGCTATATAAATGCAGCCATTTACAAACCAAACCATACCATACCATGCTAGACCATGCCTAACCCCAGACAGGCTGAACATAGCTAATGGAGACACAAACCCAACCATACCATGCTAGACCATGGCTAGCCCCAGCCAGGCTGAACATATATGGAGACATGGCATATGTTATTGGTTTTTTTGGTGGGGTGTGTAGGTGTTTTCTACATTGTTCCAGCATGAATCAGTATGTAGGCTACTTTCTCAGGGGTAATTAGTCAGAGTTTTCTAAAGTCTCTGTGTCTCAGTCCTGGTTCTGAGCCGACAGCTGCTGACGTGGCGCCTTATCAGATCTTTACTAAGAATCAGGCCCGACTCTGTCCAGGGAGTTCAAATATTTAGCTGCTCTGATTGACTGAGAACTCAGACGCTGTGGCCTGGTAGCTGTGGGTGAAGGGATTACACATGCACAAAGGAACACACACACGCACAAAGGAACACTTAAACACACACCCACAAAGGGACACTAAAACACACACACAGACACACAAAGAAACACTCAAACACACACACACACATATACACATAAAGGAACTAGCAAACACACACTCTCACACATGCATGCACACGCAAAGACACACGGAATCCCCACACACGTACAAACACACAACCCACACACGCATATACACACACATGCACACACAGGAACACTCACACATGCACACTAACACACACACACACACACACACACACACACACACACACACACACTGAGAACCCTCAGGTGAGCAGGTGCAGTCTGCCACAGATGCTCGGAGAGGCTTGTCAGCTGCCCTTTTGCCTGTCCACCTGGGTTTGGGTGGGAACTTTCACCACACACACACACACACACACACGCACACACGCGCACACACACACACACACACACACACACATTCTTTTAGATCACCCTCCAATCGCACGCCTCAGTGCCTCATAAGTCTATAGTAACAGGGACACAGGTGTGCTACTTCAAAGCCAGCGACCACATGCATGAACGTCACATTGCTGCATGTCGGCTTCCTCTGTTATTCTGTGTTCGAGGACAAGGCGACGTTCTCCCACACTGCCGTAGCGAACTGCTGCTATCCGGAGCCATGGAGCACACACCCAGAATGCCTTGCGGTTCAACTAGGACTGAGTACCCGTCGGGATGTTTTTAACGCATGTGTGCTACAGTCATAGACCCTCTCAGTGATTGTAACGTTATTCGAGCTAGCCACTAGCATGCTAGTGAAACAGACACATTTGACTGTAGTTAGCAAAGCCAAGATCGCTAACGTTACCACTAGCTATCTACCTATAGCCACTAGCTATCTACCTATAGCCACTAGCCATCTACCTATATCCACTAGCTATCAACCTATAGCCACTAGCTATCTACCTATAGCCACTAGCCATCTACCTATATCCACTAGCTATCAACCTATAGCCACTAGCTATCAACCTATAGCCACTAGCTATCTACCTATAGCCACTAGCCATCTACCTATATCCACTAGCTATCTACCTATAGCCACTAGCCATCTACCTATATCCACTAGCTATCTACCTATAGCCACTAGCCATCTATATCCACTAGCTATCTACCTATAGCCACTAGCCATCTATATCCACTGGCTATCTACCTATAGCCACTAGCCATCTATATCCACTAGCTATCTACCTATAGCCACTAGCCATCTATATCCACTGGCTATCTACCTATAGCCACTAGCCTTCTACCTATAACCACTATCATGCTAGTGAAATAGACCCATTTGACTGCAGTTAGTGAGCTAACGTTATCGGTTTTACGTTCCATTTGATACAACGCAGCAATCGAGTGGTAATGTTAGCGACTAGCATGCTATGTATCTTGGCTTTACTAACTACAGTAGCTAACTGTAATCCTGACGGGTAGGTCTTTCTTGAACCACAAGGCATTCTTCTAATCCTGTCCCGTGCAGCCTCCCCTGTTCCCAGGGTATGACGGAGGAGCATTAATCACAGGGCAGGGTAATAAAGTGAGGCGAGATGGGCACACAGGGCCAGGGGGGGCAGGTGCCAGGAGGCAGGAGGGGATATTTAGGGAAATCACCCTGTGCTTATGATACACACACACACACACACACACACACACACACACACACACACACACACACACACACACACACAGGTGCACACATTCAAACGGAGGTTCAGAGACACACCCTCCCCAACCGTCTTACACACATACACAAACACACATGCAAACACATGCAAACACACACACATACACACGCATCTTGCCTGCTTTGGTATTGATGTTCTGAGAAACCATGAGCAGCATGTGAAATGGTTTATTTTCTTAAATCTCCTGCTGGGACAAAAACAAAACCCTCTGTCAACCTTAACCCTTACCGTAATTTAACAAGTATGCTGTCTCCTTAACCTTAACTCAACTAGTATACTGTACGACCCGCATTGTTGAAAACGAGGGTTGCCCCTCGACTGATCTGAGGACAGTTAGTGACAGGACATCAGGGGTAGAGAGAAGGGGGATGACATGCAACAAAAGTCCCAGGCCAGATTCGAACAAAGGGCGTTGCAATTACATAGGAGGAGAAAGAGCTCTGGCTGCGGAATCTAATGGGCTGAATTTCAAGCCAGCGTGTTTGAGAAGGAGATCTTAGTGTAGGTACGGCTCTCTGGGTGGAGATTGACTCAAGGCAGCATATAAGATAGCGACGCCACTGCCCTCTGTTGTATTTTTGTTTGTGTTTTTGTGGTTATTCTGGCTTGTTGGCCTTTAATATCCCCCTTGTCCCACCTTGACATTTAGCTGTTTGTGTGTGTGAGCATACATGTGTTTGTGTGTGTGTGTGTGTGTGTGTGTGTGTGTGTGTGTGTGTGTGTGTGTGTGTGTGTGTGTGTGTGTGTGTGTGTGTGTGTGTGTGTGTGTGTGTGTGTGTGCGTGTCCTCGAGTGTTAGAAAGGGTAAAGCTGAAGAATGTGATTCCAATAAAAGGCTGCTTTCACCGGGTTGTCAATGCACCGTAAATAAACCAGAGCCCCAGCTCAGTAGATCCCAACACTCACTGGAATCACTGATTACGGAACACACCGGAGAGATCGCGTTTCCCTGTGAGTCTCGCTCGTGCCGGACATGTATTACTTGGGGACCGCTGTGATGTGAGCCAGCATGTCAATCATTTGGTGTCACAATTTGTATTTGGTAGTATTAGGGCTGCTCAATTATGGCAAACAAACAATTATTTTGATTGATACATGATTACTCATTGATTTGAGAACATATGATGACAACTGAATTTGTTTTACCTTTCTTCTCGAACCAAAGACTGCCTTTCTGTTATCTTCTACAGGTTACCAAAGATGTTTCAAAATAAGATAAATGTGCCCAAACTACTGTACTGCGCTTGGGGGCAATTTGTATCATTCTAAATTAGTTTGAGGTGTCATTTGAAATGTTCGATCACAAACTCCTTGACGGTCAAATATATGGGGTGTGTCCTGTGTGTGAACAGGGCTTTTTGGGCTTTTTGCTGTCATCAACTGTCCTTGAACATAATCTAGTGATGGTCATGTTCACAGTCGACCTGTAGAAGCTACTTCCAACAGTGTATTAAATCTGCTATCCATTTTAATTATGGTCTCATTAATAACGTAAGAAAAAAAAATTAAATGCAGTTTGCTAATTAATGGATGTTTAATTAAGCAAGTGTGGATGGATGCCCTTGAGATGGTTGCCTGCAAACACAGTGAGAAACAAGCTAACTTTCAATCACCTGCATTCCTGTCGGAGAGTCACCTTCACATTTTCACATTTACATTTCAGCCATTCAGCTGACTCTTTTATCCAAAGAGACTAACAATTGTGTACAACAAGACCAGCAAGGGATTCACTTCTGGCAGTCAACAATAAGTGGTATTGTTCATCTAACACAGGACAATATATATATATAACCTTAACCTTAACTCAACAAGTATATTGTCTCCTTAATCCTACTGTCTCCTTAACCACCAGAATATGATATTGGCCACATTTAAACCTCAATCACCAACATTGTCGTAAGTTTCCTCTTACAACAACCTTGTTGGAAGTTCGTAAGAGAACACCTACGACCACCTAGCCCCGGATTTATCAAGACGTGCCAAAATGATCGCAGCTGTGATCCCCTGAATGAAGTATGTCACTCGTACACCTGGATTTGCATACAGACAGCTCCTTATAAGGCCAGGGTTTTGTGCAAAACGGAAGGGAGAGGGTCAGCATTGCATCTCTGATGTGCTGATCCCTGTATTCAACAGGTGGATGGATCAAAATTTGATTCGATTAAAATGTATTGTCATCATACAGCACACTATAGCTATAGTGGAATAGACTATTAATGTTGCACGCTCCTGGCCTCAGTGCACACACACGCGTACTGTATACTGTCAGAATTTAGCATTAAGGCTTGCAGTGTAAACATAGTGTTCAATTCTGATTTGTTGGAATAACACCAAGTAATCTAAAATCATCACATTTAATCACATTGCCTGCCCTAGTATCATACGGCATCATACATTGAATCATAACATCGCAAATCAATTCTACGCTATATCGGTCTCCGTGTCGTATAAATCGCTCAATGCATCATCTCTCAAGCGTATTGTAGACCATCCCATGTATTAAGATACAAATCCATTCGAACAAGAAGAGGTTCTCATTTTGGTAGACAAAGCATCATAGCGAAAGGTGCCCTTGGTTGCACCGCCTCATCCCAAACGAGAGAGGTGGAGAGTAATGGCAAAGAGACAAAGAGCTAGAGAGAGAGAGAGAGAGAGAGAGATATGAATGTCACCCCTGGTTTCATATGTCATATAGTTAGCCATAGATATGAGCCTCGAGCTGCAGGAGCCTCAAGGTTGCCCAGAGTATCTCAGACATGAATAATCTATCAGCCTCTTTCCTTTTCTAACTAAATGCATGGAAATATATCTGCATGGATTATTTATGCTTTAATATGCACACAGTGAATGGACAAAGGCCTCTGAGAAGCACACAGATGTCACGGAGAGACTGAGCTGGTAGTAGTAGTGGTGTGTGTCTGGAATTGCAAGTGAGCCGCTCGCTTGACAGGCTGTGTACAATCTGCACTCTGCAGCTCGATGATTGATTGTAGTATGGAGGTGTTCTGGTTTTTAAGGTATGTTCATGTTTTTCCCCCATATTATTTATGTACAACCTTTGGATCGAATCATTGATACATGCGCCTTGGCATGCTGTTTGTATTTATTCTTTCTCTCGCACCGACGCAGAGAGACGCACCAGTGTTCATTCCTTGGTGTGTGTGTGTGTGTGTGTGTGTGTGTGTGTGTGTGTGTGTGTGTGTGTGTGTGTGTGTGTGTGTGTGGTGGATGCGTGCGCACGTGCACACCATTTCAATTTACTCCCGTCTCCAAACTGGTCAGGTCTCCACTTCTCTTCCCCTCTATTTCCTCTCCAGATGACTGCGTCAACATGGGAAATGCCAGGCTCTCTTTGCAGTTCTGTTTTGGCCTTCTTCAAACATTTGTGAAGTGTTAAGCTCATCCCGCGGCTTAGGGGAGCAGCCTCCGGGGATTCCGGGCTGCTGACCTGCAACACTGCAAAGAAAGCCTACCGGAGTGCACTCAAGCGTGTCCACTCCGACCGGCCGCTCGCGTCGAGGAAAAGCACTGCTTTAGTGTCCCAAGTTTGTGGTCATCGCAGAGAACACCTCCGGTTTACGAGCAGAGAGTCTCGCCCGCACAGAGGCCGTCTGTGGCAGCGGGGTGATGTGGTGACACGGAGTAATCATCTAACAGTACACGCCCTGTTAGTATCTCTCAGCAGTGGGAGTAGCAATTCCTGGCGGCTTCCTTTAAGATTGCCCGCACTCTTAAGATGTTGGGTTCCCAAAATGGCCCCCAACTATTAAACTGTAAAAAAAATTAAAAAAGTGAATAGTTTCAGTTGGACATGTTTTCCCTTGTGCTGTGTGTGTTTTCAGCCAACAGACTGATACTGTATGTTGCACCTGAAGCACTCAGCTTTCAGGGATACCATCCAATTACAGTATAAGTGAGATGCTAGTCTGTCTGGCATCGGTATGGAGATGCCCCCCCGAAGGTCTAATTAAGGTTGATTAGGAGGTTAAGAGTTAATTCTGTTTGATTAGTCTGGCATGAAAGGCTTTCCTGTCGTTCGTTAAGCACATCACCCAATTTGAGATTGATCATAGCAGTCAAATCAAGCTCAACTAAGTCCGAAACCGTATGCAGCCAGTTGCTGTTTCAGCATCTGTGCAGTAGGTTTTTTTCAACACCAGCTAACTATTTAGCTGGAAGGACAGGTGACAATCGTTGTCTTTGAACCAACAAGGCCAGATTTATTCCTTGCTTTTACAGCTGGGACATGGGTAGATTAGATTATCTTCAAATGTATTGTAATTTTTCAGCACAAATACAGTACAACGAACAGAAGTTTGGCATCCAACCTGGCATCCAAGTGCAATAGTAATATACAATGTATAGGTGATTAAACTGGGTATAATATATATATATATATATATATATATATATATATATATATATATATATATATATATATATATATATATATATATATATATATATATATATAAAAATTAGTACTACTGAGTAATAGTGCTAATCACATGTATGTACAGAGTTATAGTTATTAATATGTACAGTGATACAGATATAAAGACACTATGGTAGTAAGTAAGTCATACTGGCCAGCAGTGTACCTAGTAAGAGTAGGTAAGGGATATGTACAGAATGATATAGATATAGTATCTACAGGTATGTAAATATATGTATATATGGGTTATATGCAGGTGTATAAGTAGGTATATAGGAAGATTATATGCAGACAGATATAATGGATATGTATATATTCGGTAAATATAAATATATATATACGGTATATGCAGCACTGTTGTACAATTCACCAGGACACTCCAAGCAGTGGGGGAGGCAAAATATAATGAAATATATAATGAAATACAATCTGTACTATATTGTAATACATCACTTAGCCCTCCCCATCTCTCTCTCTCTCTCTCTCTCTCTCTCTCTCTCTCTCTCTCTCTCTCTCTCTCTCTCTCTCTCTCTCTCTCTCTCTCCTCTCTCCCTCTCTCTCTCTTTTCTTTTGTCTTTTTTGTTTGATGTTTTTTGAAAGTGATAAATCTCTTGTACCAGTAGTCTGCTGAACGGCAGCTAATAGAAACCAGCAGGACAGAAGCCTCGCAGTCTGTCTTGTATTTCAGCTTCACCACCCGGTCAGTGGAGAGAGACCATTTGTGGGGCAACAGATGCTTCATTCGTGTGGCAACATTGTTGTTGTTGCTGTTATTGTTGCTGTTGGTCCTCTCTCTCTCTCCCTCTCTCTTTTTCTCTCCCTCTCTCCCCCTCTCTGTCTTTGTCTCTCTCTCTACCCCTCCCCCTCTCTGTCTCTATCTCCTCTATATCTCCCTCTATCTGTTCCTCTCTGTTTATCTCTCTTTCTCTCAATCTTTTATGTCTCTCTGTTTCTATATCTCCCTCTCTCTCTCTCCCTCTCTCTGTTTCTCTCTCTCCCCCTCTTTTTTTTCAACCTGTGCACAACGCGAGAGAGTGAGAGAGAGAGAGAGAGAGAGAGAGAGAGAGAGAGAGAGAGAGAGAGAGAGAGAGAGAGAGAAAATAAGAGTGCTGTTCTTTTTTTTCTCCTCTCCAGATCTGGGTGTATTTGTCATAAGCATGAGCAACTCTAAATCAGCCAACGTATGCTTTCCTTCTGAATCGAGATGAAAGAGAACACACACACACACACACACACACACACACACACACACACACACACACACACACACACACACACACACACACACACACACACACACACCACTAAGGCACAAATAAACATGCACAAACACACAGTGTGAAGAGGCACAAGGCAGTTGGCAGGGTCTCTCTGTCTAGGGAGCTCTTCAAAGCTCAGTGACATAAATTTATGATAACGGCGTTATGGCATTGCCAAAATTCAACTGTTGTTTTTCTCTCCGTCCCTCCATATCCCCTCTGTGGGCTCTGCCATCTCCTTGATCACAGCTTTGGAAAATTCATATCCACCCAGCAGGTGTCCCCTGGTCCCGTGTGTGTGTGTGTGTGTGTGTGTGTGTGTGTGTGTGTGTGTGTGTGTGTGTGTGTGTGTGTGTGTGTGTGTGTGTGTGTGTGTGTGTGTGTGTGTGTGTGTGTGTGTGTGTGTGTGTGTGTGTGTGTGTGTGTGTGTGTGTGTGTGTGTGTGTGTGTGTGTGTGTGTGTGTGTGTGTGTCTGTGTGCGTGTGCATGTGTGCATGTGTGTGCACATATTGGTGTATGCGCATGTGTCTGTGTGTGTGCATGTATGGGCCCGTACTACTATACCAGATGTCCTCACAAAGACAGAAAGAAGCGGTCAATCAGTCAAAGTGAGGACATTTTACAGGCTACTTTAAAACAGGTCATGCTAGGGTTAAGGGTGTAGCTTAAGGTTAAGGTTAGGTTAGGCACGATGAGAGTGAATGTTAGGGTGAGAGGCTAGGGAAGGATTCAATGGAATTTAGGTCCTCACAAATGTAGTAGTAGTAGTGTGTGCGTGTGCGCGCGTGTGTGCGTGCGTGCGTGCGTGCATGCGTGTGTTCTGCCTCATCCTCATTTCCATGTCATTTCATTAGGCTAAGCCCTACTCTTTCAACCTCGGGCTCGGCCTCTGTTTACATCACACAGAGATACACAGACAGTCGCGCGGTTCATGCGACCCTCTCCGTGTGTGGCATTGCTATATTCTGTGCACAGAACTGACTTCCTGTGTCTCTCTCTCTCTCTCTCTCTCTCTCTCTCTCTCTCTCTCTCTCTCTCTCTCTCTCTCTCTCTCTCTCCCCCCTCTGCAGACGAGGACTGTGTTAACTGTACAGAGGAGTGCAGAGTGCTGGGTCACTCTGACCGCTGCTGGATGCCCCAGTTCCCGGCCGGCGGGAACCAGGCGGAGGGCGTGGACTACCGCACCAACCTGTTCGTGCCCGCGGGGATGGAGACGGTGCCGGAGACAGAGACGTACGAGACCGTCAACCCCAACGGGAAGAAGACCTTCTGCACTTTCGGCAAGGAGCGCCGTGACCACACCATCCTGGTGGCCAACGTCAAGCCCTACCTGAAGGCCAAGCGAGCGCTAAGCCCCCTCCTGCAGGAGGTGCCCTCCGCCTCCGGGAGCCCCACCAAGGGCTGCTCCACGTCCTCCCCGTGCTCCTCGGTCAAGAGCCCTGCCGACGGCGCTGAGGGCAAGCCGCCGCCCGCCACCTGTTCCGGGCACTACGGCCCCCCCGACGGCCAGTACCGCTCGCCCACCAAACAGAGCAGGGACCAGGGAGTCTACCCGCCCATGCCGTCCTCGGACCCGGTGGCCAAGGTGCTGGCCGAGGCCCGGTCCAGGATCAGCCAGGAGGCGGCGGCGGCGGCAGTCTCGGGGGAGATGGAGGGCGTCCTGGAGCAGGCGGAGCCGGAGGCGGGCCGCGAGGGCATGGATGCCGACCAGGTGGTGCGGGACATCGACAAACTCCTGCAGGACTGTAGAGGAAGTGAGGCCACGGCCACGCTCAGGAAGTGACACGGATAGTTCATGAGAGAGGAGGAGGAGGGCGAGAAAGGAAGGGAGAGAGAGACAGAGAGGGGAGTAGGATGCTATCGCAAAAAAACTCTCTGCCCCAAACTTTCACCAAAACAAACTTACAAACGGTCTTATGAGGGGAGCTGTTATCAATGTATCTGTCATTAAAACAACATTCGCAGTACAGAACCAACGATGTATGCACCAGCGTGTGGTGCGAGAACACTACGGCCAATGATGAGAAAATAAAAGAAAGGAGAAAAAAAAGGAAATTGAAAATACAAACTTCTGAATTCTGTTGAATTTAATGAACCACTTATGTTTTGGATTCTTAAGCAAATGGCAGAGGCTTATGCTTCAAGTTCTGGCATCACTCAAGCTTTTATCTAAGTGCCCACCAGCTCATAAGTGTATTGTTCATGGTCTCTTGTGAAGTCTCTCTACATATCTGATTGTGTGTCAGTGTCAGGGCTGTTTCCCGAATACCTTTTTCTAGGGCTTCGAAGCTTCAGCGCTGGTTATCATCGAATATTCAATACTTCAGTGATGACAACGACAATGGGGGGAGGGGGCTATTATGTACTTTCTTCAAACTTGCTGTTATTATTAATTACTTATGTCTTTATCACATGATTTCACAGGCTTTATTATTGCAATTATTATGCTATTTGGAGACTACGGCAAAATCTGACTTCGTGGTTTTTCTCTCTTCATTGAGATTTAATTGGCTACAACACGTGCAATAATCAAATTAAATAAAAACGAAACTACATTATGCTCATAGGCATAATGCAATATAGCCTGTATAGCCTATGCCAAGAAACAAAATATATTAAATAAAAAGCATGTATTTGTTGACAGCAGTGGGTTAATCCATGAAATAAATTGGCTTCCAGTCAAACAAAATAGCCTCTTTATACAGAACTAATCAAAGTGAAATCAGTTGCTCATGGAAAAGAAAAACAAATAAGTCCCTTATCAACATAGACCTTTACATGAAATCTTAAAATAATGAACAGACGCTTCTGTCACTTTAGGATTAACATGAATAAAAATAAAGTCTAAGTAATTTGGGGATTAATAAAAAGCACAATAAATACATGTGAAAAAAAGCAATAAATAAAAGTGTGCCTTCACTTTTAAGTGTGCATCGATCAAACTAAATACAACAACCAACAACATATCCAATCAAAGCGAAAACATGAATTACACCGGGCGAAAATAGCTCCTGTGGTCAAAGCCTTGACACAAACTAACATACATGGAGCTTTGAATGATATGAGGCTCAACACAAACTAACATACATGGAGCTTTGAATGATATGAGGCTCAACACAAACTAACATACATGGAGCTTTGAATGATATGAGGCTCAACACAAACTAAAATACATGGAGCTTTGAATGATATGAGGCTCAACACAAACTAACATACATGGAGCTTTGAATGATATGAGGCTCAACACAAACATACATACCTTGAGCTTTGAATGATATGAGGCTCAACACAAACATATATACCTTGAGCTTTGAATGATATGAGGCTCAATACAAACTAACATACCTGGAGCTCTGAATGATACGAGCGCTCAACTGACTTTAAGTTTGCGAGACAGAAAGACCAACGTGTCCACATTCTTTGGCAAGTTGGAATTCCTCATTTAGCTTACAATAAAGCCAGCTTTAGAATACAAATGCGCTCCGCTCTGAATGGGTTGAAGTGGCAGGGATGTAAAGCAGTCGCGTGGCTACCCGCCAGCCGTGGATAACAGTCCGCATTTTGTCTCCACCACTCCAGAGGACCGGAATCCGTCTTTGATCTGTCCTTTCAAATGTCCCCTTCTTGCTTCTGTTATTAGGATCAAATGAAAATGAACATTTTATCCACATCAACCACCGGCGTTTCACAATGAACAGAGAGTGAGTCATAACTGATGCTGTAGTCTCATGTATTGCTCGAGACAAGAGGCCTGTCAATATCGTGGAAGGGCGAAGGGTTTAAACGGTTCATGAAAACACTGGAACCAGGGTGGCCAGATGTCGCCCACGTGCAAAGGCGCAAACTAAATTGGAAGGTAGTTCTAAATATCCTCATTTGAGAGGAACCGATGAATGCCGGGTCATAATGAATAACGTTGGGTTATTATTTTGATACACTAATTCTTATTTTTGGAGGGGTAAAAAAAAATAGTATTCGAATACAGATTTTGGCGTCGATCACCATGGCAACAACTGAAGCTTGGAAGCCTGGAAGCATTCGGGTTCAGCCCCAGTGTGTGTGTGTGTGTAGGTGGATTTCTGTGAAGTGCGGTTGCCACTGGACGCTGACGGATAAAGGACTGTGCGTACGGACAGACGCGACAATCGGTGGAGACAGAGAGAAAGGGAAAAGCCGCCCCCCACGCTTTGGGGATTCTGGAAATGGACTGAATAGACACAAGACACACTTATCTTTTTTCTGACTTTGTAATATTGGTGTTCAACGTTTAAGGGATACTGTATGATATGCAGAGAGGTGGGTTATTCAGGGCGTCTGGACTGGGGTTTTGGGGGGGAAGGAGCGAGGCGGGAGGGTGTTTGGTTGGTTGAAGGGCCAGAGTCTTTTAAAGATACAGGGGTTATTAACAGTGTAAACCATGTTTCACCTGTCATTTATAGCCACATGTGTAAACTGTGTGTCTTTCACCCCTCTATTTAAACATTCATGTTCCTGGGTCGGGGAAAGCCGCACACACCATTCCACACACATGCACTGTACTGCTTTGCACTGCACACACACACACACACACACTCACGCACATTCACATAAAGACATACGCAAACATGCACACAATTCAAATTGGCCATTGTTGTAATTGTCTCATGTATATCATCAGCTTTCAGTCCCTAGTGTACAGTGAATTACCATGTGACTGACTATGCCTTAAGGCAATCACAATCCTGTATAAAAAGGGACATTTTTCCTCAACTGTGAAAAGATATATCTATATGGTTATATAGATAAATATATGTATGAATTCATGTGTCCAGATATTAACAAGATATTTATACATTTTCTAAGAAAAGGAAAAAAAACAGATGTGAGGAAAATGTTTGGAAAACGTGTCCTGGATTATAGGAGTGGAGTTTAGGGGAGTGGTTACAGTTGGAAAAACGTGTCCTGGATGAATAGGAGTGGAGTTTAGGGGAGTGGTTAATGGTGGGATATTTATTCAAAGAACTGCTGAGGACACTGCCACTGTTTTCAAAGAAAAAAATACCCAAAAAAGATAAAAACAAACAAGAAAATGTCCCTTCACATTATCACTATACATAATATCATTATATGTGTAAATGTATCCAATTTAAATGTGTTTACATAAAAAAAATACATTTGTATTGATTTTACTGCAATTTCTGTGCATTTGAGCCAAATTGTTATGTGTACAAGAGCTATATTGTGTATTTTATTAAATTAATATATAGTTGTGTTGCAATATACATGGGCTTATATTGTATTTGGCAAAAGTTGCCTTAGTAGCTGTCGAACTCTGTGAGTTTGCTTTAGTTTGGGTTTTTCTGTTGGTGTTCTTTCCCCCCTTTCTATTCTGCATCTTTGCAGGCTGGCTTCAGTGATTTTGAGACGTCGCCTCTTTCTACCCTGAGATCCGGATCATACCGGATCATATTACACATTAACTGTTGATAAGCTTAACGAGCCAGCCGATTACTCGAAATATACAAGTCAAACCCATGACGATGAGGGAAGAAAAAAAAGCAACAACCACAAAGACAAACAGTTTGAGTATTTTTTACCGGAGACGATTTTTAGAGGGCAGCTATTTTCTTTAACAGTAACTAAGTATGAGTACTTTGTGTTTCATTATTATGTTCTTACTTTCTTTACGACGAGGAAAAAAAATAAGAAAAAAATGAAACCTGCCATATGAAAAGGTGGAGTGGTTTCCATGGCGATCATATACTGTAACTGCCTTACTGTCCCTGCGGAGAGCTTGTTGTTTTCTGTGGAGCTTGTGACTCGCTTAAGAAGCCCTGGTCCACCCAGAATGTGCATTTTTCTATAAAGGACCAAAAGAGGTTCTCCTTCAGCGGTCTGTGTTGTTTTATGTCTGTATTCCTTCCTATACACATTATGATTTTCACACTTTCCAGAGAATCTCGGGACGTTCCGAAACCTTTTTTTTTTCTCGTTGTTGTTTTCTTTTCTTCCTGAAATTCATTTTGGATTCGATGTCTTTAAGCTGTTTTAGGGAAACACGGTTTATATCAACCAAGTGTGCTCACGTTTCAGGCTTTTCTTAAAAAGAAAAAAGAGACAAATACACAAATATTTATTTTTAAAAGTCTTGGCACATTTCGCCCCACCCCTCTGAAATAATAACGGGAGGTGCTTTTTTCTAATATTTGATGACAATAAGACATGCAGAACAGTAGGCTGTTACTGTATAGTAGATGTGGTTTTGAAAAAATTTACAACATCCACCAGAACTGTGTGAGTCGTGCCCCAAGTGAGTGACAGGAGAGATGCATTAACCTGGCCCTGGTTGTGGTTAGTGAACACAATCACCGTTAAGAGTGATAAACCGATAAACACATTCTATCCAGACTAGTGCCATATCTCGGTGTCCTGCGGTTCTTCCTAGTTCATTTTTCCTAAATCTGCCTGATATTCTTTTGGAATAGATAGCGAGGAACTACACTGGACATTCTCCATATACTGCAGGCCCCCCCTGTGTCCCCTGATCCCGACCCTTGCTGTCATGGAAAAGGAGTGCCAAGAAAGGAAAGCATTTGAGTATTGGGACGCACCCTTATCGTGATTATTGCTATTATTATTTTCTTTAATCTTTGTGCTGCTTTCCGGGGGGAGCTAGCTAAACAACAGACGTCGTCGTTATAAAGACATATCGCGTTTCCTGCCATCCTGCCGTGTTTACCAAACCCACTTTCTAGATTTTTTTTCATGTTTTATTTATATATCTATCTATTATATTTCTCTTTATATTCGCCTGTTCCTCTCCCCTTCAGTTCACCATTTGCCTCAGGGCAGCAAACAAACTGAAAAAGCGAGTTTCTTCACTCTCCCCCCTCTCTCTTCCGTGCGGTCGCTGCTGCGTCTGGCGGCTTTATCTCTGCACTCCACGTGAGACAACGGATGTTTTTAGAGGGAAAGGGTTAGGTTCGTCGGAGAGAAAGAGCTCCTTTTGTGTTTACTCCTAAATGAGATCCTCCCCCACGTCTCTCTCAAACACAGTCTGATAAGTCTGACATGTCTGACATTCGCTGCGCCGAACAACAAATAATGAAAGTGTGCACTCCCACCACCGAGCGCCAACTGTAACACACTAGCACTCAGCGGCAGCAACACCACACACGATGTCTTCACACATGTGCCACGCTCGCAAATGACGCTGCACTTAAGCGACGTGCACTCTTTCCTTCAGGTAAAGGCTTTAAAGGAGAGGAAAAACAACCATCCATACTAGCCTACCGGTATTCATAGTGGGTTTTTCATTTAATCTCAGTCTACTTTGCTTCCAACAGATATGTCTGTGTGAGAGTGTGTGTGTTGGTTCATGCCAGATAATCTTTCATACATGACCAGCTTTTATTGTGTGTAAAATATTACACTCTTGGCTCTTTTGCTTTGTATAATGCCATTTGGGTTTAATCCACCACTGTCACATAAGGCCATGCCTGCGTTCCCTCCACTGTTAATTGAAAAAAATAGCGCTGAGATCACCACAGGGCCGCAGAGAGTCCATGTCACAGTTCAGACACGTTTAAAAAGTCATCCCGTCTAATACCGTTCCCCTGGTGTTCCCTTGGTCCCTCATTGCATCTCATCATGAACAGCCTCCGGTGGTGCGGAAGCTTCTCGTTCAGACCGCGTGCCGCGTAATGAAGCCGCTATGGACGCCACGTAGCTTAGGGATCAAGTGTCATCGTTGACCGTATTGACACCTCTGCCATTTTGCTCTTACGCCACTCTCGCCGCGTGAATACGGTCGATCGTCTGATCACAACGTAGGCGAGTGGGGAGGTCCGATCTGTGTGTTGCCAAAACGCGAGGGACGGGGTGTGTTCTTCGGCCACTCGAGACGTTTGATTTTAACGAGCACTTAAAGCAAGGCCTCGTAGAGTGTGGCTAATCCTCTCAACCTCCCTGACAACACTGACGCCGGCTCACGCAGACTCACAGAGAGCCACTGATTCACACACACACATATAGAGACATATGCCCTTTTGGTTAGTTAGAACAAGCACCCAATGTTTGTCAGTGTCGTCCCCTCAGCACCCCCCCACACACACCCCCAAGCCCACATCAATATCACAGGGCTCCACGCTACGATGGGCAACTGGCGAAAAAGACCACAGACATTCATTTGTATGAATTATCTCAACTGCTATTGTCTAAAGGCTGTGTTCATTGTGATCTATCTGAATAAAAAAAAAAAGCTATTACTAATAGTGATTGATCTTGTCCTTGAATGAGGTGGTTCAGGAGTGTTTGTCCAGGAATAAAAACGACTTAGACTCTCCCCCATCTGACGTTCTTAATGCTTTCCTCGAGCGTCTTTGTTGTATTTATGGTTTCACTTTGTCTAATATGATTTCTTAGTTTGTTTTAATAGCACCAGCCTATTTGGAGCTTTTTTTTTACACAAACACTCATACACACACATACCACGCACACACACCAATTTAGCTTTGGGCTAGTAGTTCTTGATTCATCTCGTTAGTTCACATTCCCAGCATGGAAAAGATTTTTATTTATTTATTTATTATAGCTGAGAGGCAAATAAAATGTCAGTTGAAATGATGTGCGCTGCTAATGCCTCTCAGATAAGAAGCTGCACCCACATGGCCATGGCAGTAATGTCCCCTCAACACTGGCCTGTGGTGAGAGATATATTTATGTTTTTTTATTTGTTTAGTCAAATCTAGCTCCCTTTGTAGTTTATTGCCATTAGTAGGAGGGGGATGAGACCCCCCCTGTGATGGTGGCTTCTGGTTCTCCATGAGGGTCGGTTCACTTATCACACCCTCCAGGATGAAATGGACTGTGTTTAATATAGCTTTTATCTAATGCGCTTTACAATTTATGCCTCACATTCACCCATTCACTCACACATTCACGCACCAACAGCACCATGGCAAGGTGCCAATAGGGAGAAGTTAGGGGTTAGGTGTCTTGCTCAAGGACACCTCAAAACACAGCCGGGAGGAGCCAGAATCAAACCGAGTGAGGTACTTCACCCTACAGGATAAAGGAGTGAGGTGCTTCACTCTTTCTTTTCACTTGCGTTGTTTTATACAGGGACGCTAGGGCCCGCACCAAGTGTCCCTGTCAAAAGAAATTGCAAATAGCAACTGTAGTTTTAGTATTATAATTCACAACATTGTGGTATTTTTATCTGTTGTGAAAATGTAGGTTGACAGCAGCATCGAGAACAGCGTGCTATGCTATTATCTGTGATATCCACTCAACAACCTGGACTTTCCTCCCTCCCTCCCTCGTTAATTAAAGACACATTAGGATCACCTGATGCTCTTTGTAGCTCAAATATATATATTTACACTCAAATTCGTAAATATATTTACCAAAGCTCAAACCCTACAGGATAAAGGAGTGAGATACTTCACCCTACAGGTTAAAGGAGTGAGGTACTTCACCCTACAGGATAAAGGAGTGAGATACTTCAGCCTACAGGATAAAGGAGTGAGGTACTTCAGCCTACAGGATAAAGTAGTGAGATACTTCAGCCTACAGGATAAAGGAGTGAGGTACTTCAGCCTACAGGATAAAGGAGTGAGATACTTCAGCCTACAGGATAAAGTAGTGAGATACTTCAGCCTACAGGATAAAGGAGTGAGGTACTTCAGCCTACAGGATAAAGGAGTGAGATACTTCAGCCTACAGGATAAAGGAGTGAGGTACTTCACCCTACAGGATAAAGGAGTGAGGTACTTCAGCCTACAGGATAAAGTAGTGAGATACTTCAGCCTACAGGATAAAGGAGTGAGATACTTCAGCCTACAGGATAAAGGAGTGAGGTACTTCAGCCTACAGGATAAAGTAGTGAGATACTTCAGCCTACAGGATAAAGTAGTGAGATACTTCAGCCTACAGGATAAAGGAGTGAGGTACTTCAGCCTACAGGATAAAGGAGTGAGGTACTTCACCCTACAGGATAAATGAGTGAGGTACTTCACCCTACAGGATAAAGAAGTGAGGTACATTCTGTTGTTTTTCTGACTTCCTATTTGTTCCATAGTACTTGTGTGACCACTAACACGTTCTGTGCCATTAACGTATGGTGTTTGAGTGCCAATCACGTATATATACCTTATTTGTTCCGTTTTCCTTTTTGATTCGATTTGATTTGATTTTAATATCCTATACAGTCTCACAGACCTCGGTGTTACCACTGGAACTCATTCTGAGACTCAGAGAGTGCAATACCGGCCGAATCCTGCTAGGTGGCAGTATCGCCTACCATTTGAAACCTTATTTCACACTGTGTGTTACATCTTATATGATCCGGGCAGAGAATTTGGCTTCGTGCAAGTGAAACGGTTAATTCGAGCAACTTGGAGCGCTTGGAAGACACTTAATGCATATTTTGTGCCAATGCATGTCAGGGACACGATGGACATCAATACTGGAAATAGCGATCAGACAATTGGAATATTCATTTTGGGATACCTCCTAGTAAAGGTAAGGACTATATGACATCAAGCCTACTTCGATCGCAACAATCATATGTAACGTACTCCACAACGTATGCTGTTGCTGACGATCAGAGCATCAAAAAACGACCCCCCCCCCTCCCCCTTTGATGCATTCATGATGAAACATAATACCTATTATATACATTTGATTTTGAAATGGTAACGTGTCCAGGCGAGCAACGCAAACGACTTTAGCAAAATTCACACAGCGCTCCATAACTCAGCTTTTTAGGAATTAGCCCGGATCACTCTGAAACTATACAATATTCACCACGGGATAACATGCGAACGTATACATGTTGGACAAGAGATAGTGACTGTCAAATGAGCCATAGTATTGTCTCCATAGCTATAATATAGAATATAAATATAGCTCTGCAAACATCGTGACGCACAGTGAAAATAGGCAATGGAAAGCTGGCGGATTGACTACAGGGATGAGGGTAATAGCTGGCGCTCAAAGTGTTAACATCAACTACTTTTATGTTCTATAGATGTGGGGAGTGAGGTTCCAACCTGTGGTTTCCCCCCATTGAATATTGTAACTGAGGGGTACAATTCCCTGACTGTATTACTAGATATGATACTTACTACCACTACCTTTGTACTTAATATTCGGCCACCCAGTACACGGCATAAATATATTATCATAAACACTCTCACGTAGATGAAACGGATCCAACACAAATGTACGAAGTCGAAGTATGCGTTTATTACTACACAGCAATGGTGTGTAGCAAGCACTTAATCACTTAATTACATTTATGAATTGAAATAGTATGCACTTTTATGGCAAAGAGTATTCGTCGGTATATCAATAGAGAATGTCCAATCTCTGATGGCGCAGGTGGTAAATATACGACCTGGAATAGTTAAGGAATAACAGCAATGATACTTTAATGATTATATACTAGATACACTAAGGGGGGGTTAATCCGGTCGCTTGTAAGACAACAGGAGTAGGAGGGGGGGGGGGGTAGAATCCGGCTGCCTCGTCCGGCCAAGGGTATCCCAGGTGAACCCACTGTAGTGCCGTTCAATGCGCCGGCGATCCTTGGACCACAGATGAAAGCAGGTGGACTCTTTGTGGGCCGGCTCTCTCCGGTCCACGGGGGAGAGACGTGAAGCGACCTCGTCTTGCAGAGCGTCTCCTCACCTTGCGTCCTCTCCAGGGGGGGGGGTTCCAACACACGGCAGTGTCGGGGGTCTTTATCCATGGAATAATCAAAGTATACAAAGCATAATCCGTGCCTGGGAAGGCGGGCTGTCGTCGGTAGAATAATCCGGTATACAGGTCCACTCGCTCGTCGGCTCTGGGGCTCCTCGGGTGCAGCTTCACATGGGGTCAACCACCCTGGGTAAGCAGCCAGTTCTCTGCCCGAAACGATGGGGTACTGACTACGGTAGTATTCTCACCGCACGAAGCACTATATATTAACAGACTATTATTAGCTTAATAGACTACGTCCAACTCGACGATATAGTGCCAAATATGACTATTCAAATATTAATATACACGATGTCTCAATACCGATGGTAGGCGAACTTGGCCTTACTCCCACACGTGGCGTCGCGGGGAGGCTTTACGTCTGTGACTCTATTAGAGGGTAAGAAACTGGACTGAAAAGAAAGTCCTACTTTAGTAGCGCAGTATATATACGCACTATGAACAAATAGTCCCATTAGTGGTGCGGTAGCCAGATTCCTACGCGGAACTAGGACTTGTTCGTACATGTGGAGCGGTACGTTTGAACTGGGTCTGAGGGGTATGGCAGCCTGGCACCAAGGTCTCGACCAATAGTAGAATGGAGACTATTATGGGATGTTCAGTAGGCTAGAATGGATATTCAATGCATATTGTACAAGGAATATACAAGGGATATCAGGGAATATTAGAGAATATACAAATACAATTAAATATATATATATAAATAAATATATATATTCGGTTTAATCTGGCCCTTCACAACAGCCACCCCCTGAATAGGTCCCAGACCTAATCAGTTAAACAGAGACAGATTAATCGCGTTGTCTATTTACACATAAGGGTTTGCTGTAGGGGTCAGTCAACTTCACAAAGTCATAGGGTTGTAGGGTCATGGTCATCATCGATTGTGTCTGGGAGTCGAGGCAGTTCTATGAGCCTCGCCACGGGATGGGTGTAAGTGCGACCCTGGACGAGCACTTCAGCTGCTCGGACCTTGCCGTCGGCACCGGTGATCACTTTGCTTACGCGGCCGGCCGGCCACATAGCTCTGGGCAGTGATTGATCAATAATCATGACGACTGTTCCTTCTGTCAAATTGTCTCTCTCCTTTACCCACTTCTGGCGGGTCTGTAGAGACGGTAGGTAGTGCAGTAGGAAACTGTTCCAAAACTTGTCGGCTAATACTTGGCTGTACCTCCACATTCGTCGGCCGTTCGCTTCTTCAGGCCGGTACATTGTCTGGGGTAATGCAGGATCTAGCCGCCCCATCAGGAGTGTGTTGGGGGTAACTGGGTCGATATCCGCCACATCACTGGAGACATATCCGAGGGGCTTCGAGTTAAGTACTCCCTCAATCTCCGTGAGGACTGTCATTAGGACTTCTTCCGCCACAGTCTGGGCCCCAAGTACTGCGTACAGGGCTGTCTTTATGGAGCGCACTTCTCGTTCCCAAGTGCCACCGAAGTGGGGTGCGTTTGGGGGGTTGAATTGGAAATCAACCTGTGCTGGAGCGAGGTGGGTCTTAAGTTCTGGGCCCATAGCTTGGAAGCTCTCTCTCAGCTCTCTTTCGCCGCCTTTGAAGTTTGTCCCATGATCGGACAATAGGGTAGACGGTCTTCCTTTCCGTGATGTGAATCTACGGAAGGCCATAAGGAATGAGTCTGTGCTCATGGTCGGGAGAAGCTCAATGTGTATCGCTCTGGTGGTCATGCATTTGAATACAATACCCCACCGCTTCTCGGTTCCTCTTCCTTTCTTTATGTGCAGCGGGCCAAAGCAGTCCATACCCGTTGAGTGGAATGGCTTGTCACCGATTCGGAGGCGACATGGAGGAAGGTCAGCCATCCTTGGTATGCTGGGCTGCGCGCGCCACTTGCGGCAGTCTAGACATGTTCGCTGGAAGCGTCGTACCGCCTCTCTTCCTTGTAGGATCCAGTAACGACGTCTGATTTCCGCGAAGACTCTTTCTGCTCCTGCGTGATGTACATCCTCATCGTATTTCTTTATAATCAGCTCTGTGACCTTGTGTCGGCTGTTCAATACGATCGGGTATTTAATGTCATCCGGTAGATTGGGGGCTCTGCGTAGGCGACCACCCACTCTGATGAGGGTATGAGCGTCGCTCTCGGGGGCCAGATGAATTAATCTGCTGTCGGATGGGACGGGCTTTCCTCCCTGTAGACAGGCCAATTCATCGGGGAACGAGTCTCTCTGAGCTCGCTGCAGTAGAAGCAATTCTGCTTCCTCGTAGTTAGCTGCTGACATATCAGCGGGGGACTTGCACTCCGGGTGGTACCGCAGGAATGTTCTTTGTTGTGCACTCTCTATGGACGTGCAATCGTCTATGTTAGGGTCGGTGGAGGCTACGGTGCTCAATCCACAGAACACAGACTTCTTATTTTCCACCTCCTCTGGACTTGCTTCCCTCGGGATAGGCATGGGCCACTGTCCTTCCGGGAGTCTTAGGAATGCGGGGCCGTCACTGTAGACATTGCGACGGGTGAGGTCATCCAGGGGCATCCCCCGGGTGATGACGTCAGCTGGGTTCTGTTTTGTATCAACGTAGCGCCACTCTGTTTCTCCGGTTAACTCTTCGGTTAAGTCTTGAATCTCGGTGACTCTGACTCCCACGAAGACTTTGTACTTGCATGAGTCCGATTTGATCCAGGCGAGTACCGTCGTGGAATCTGACCACAGGATTGTTCTAGACACCGGTATGGTGAGCTCACGTTGGATGAGCGTGGCTAGGTGCGCTCCGGCTAGGGCTGCGCAGAGCTCTAGACGTGGGATAGATTGTTGCTTGCGTGGGGCTATTCTCGAGCGGGCGAGGAGAAATGCTGTGTAGATCTCTCCCCCCTGGTCATGGGCCCGCAAGTAGGCTACTGATCCGTATGCGACCTCTGAGGCGTCACTGAAGACGTGTAAGTCCATTTTACATGTCTCTGGCCTCACCGTGGGTGGGAAGTAGCTTCGGCGCATATTAACGCCTGGGAGTGAGTGGAGCTCCATCTCCCACTCTCTCCAGGTGGATGCAAGGTGTGCGGGAATGGGGTCGTCCCAGCCCTGGTCCTTGTCCCACAATGCTCGTACAATCATTTTTGCCCTGGTGGTGTACGGTAGAATACATCCTAGCGGGTCATATTGTCGGGCGAGTGTTGTGTACACACTCCGTCTGGTGGTCGGCGCCGCCGCCGGCCTTCCCTGCTCCGTAGTCAGGGGCTTGTGTCTGTAGTGAAGCGAATCTGTTTTGAATCGCCACACCAATCCCAGGGTCATCTCCTGGGCTTCTCCCGGGATTGTAGCCATCCAGGTCTCGCTGCTGGCTGCCTTGTCCTCGGAGGAGAGGCTGCGCAGTACTTGAGGATCGCTGCTGGCCCACTGCCTGAGATCAAAGCCGCCTTTGATCAATGAGGCGCAGAGTTTAATCAGGAGAGCCTCGGCTTCTTCCTGGGTTGAAAGGCTTTGTAGACAGTTGTCTACGTAGAAGCTGTTCTTTACGCTGTGTCGGACCTCTTCGTCCGCTGCTGGGTCCTCTGCTACATGTTTCTGTAGTGCAAATGTAGCACAGCAGGGGCTGCACGTCGTTCCGAAGGGGAGGACTTCCCATTGGTAGATGGCTGGGTGCTCATCTCCTGGCTTCTCTCTCCATAGGAACCGTAACAGGGGCTTGTCCGCCTCTACTAATCTCACCTGCAGGAACATTCCTTTAATGTCCCCGCTGATGGCCACCTTTTCCTGGCGGAAGCGGAGTAGAACGCCGAGTAGGGAGGGGCCGAGTGTGGGACCGGGCAGTAACTATTTATTCAGATTTTGGGATCCGATCTGGTAGCTGCAGTTAAATACTATGCAGTCTTTACCGTTGTGATGGACCTTGTGGTGGGGCACGTACCACGATTCAGTGGTCTGGTCAGCCTCTTTAATGTCCATCTTTGTGACGTGTCCCGCTGTGATGAGCTTCTCAATCTCAGCGCGGTATACACTCTCTTGGGCGGGGTTCTTGGCTAAGCGCCGCTCCGTGTTCAGCAGGTACCGTTCTGTGGCGTCTGTCTTGGCGTGGAAAGTAGGCATTCCTTCTCGCCGCAGGAGTGGCGTGGCGTATCTCAACACGCCGTTGACCGGGACTCTCTTGGTCCCTGTCTCGAGGAGGTGAATGGCGTAAATGTCATCTTTAGAGCGAATGTCTTTCTTTCCGTTCTTAAAGGGCATTTGTTCCAAGGTCCATAGCCGCTCTACGTGTTGCAGGAGTGCGGTTTCTCCCTCTGTGACTCGGGAGTGGAGACATCTAGTGGCTGTTCTTCGGTTGAGAGATTTGGCGAGCGGGCCTTGGAGAGTCCATCCCAAACGGGTCTCGACTGCTGCAGGACAGCCTCGGGGTCCGGTATGAACCCGGTCTATCGGGACAATGAGGTCTGCATGGTCGGAGCCTATCAACAGGGTCGGCATAGCATTGTCTATGAGCGGGATCGGTAACTTGCGCAGATGTGCATATTTCTCCATCAGCTTGGCGACGGGGTATGTGTACCGCGACAGTCCTATTTCTTGGCTGGTGAAAGCGTCTGCAATCTGGTACCGTCGCTCAGGCTGGCCGCTTGCTGCGATAGAGAATGAGACATTCTCGCCCTTTATCGTCTTCAAATCTCGTCTTATTGTCCGAATTGTCATTTGGGTTTCGCTTCCCCGCAGCCCTAGCTGGGCCGCAGCGGAGGCGAGCAGCAGGGTCTTCTCTGACCCGTCATCGAGGACGGCGTAAGTGTCCAGGACTTTATTCTGGTAGCTTAGTGTCACACGCACTACTTTTAGGAGTACTCGGGCTCCACTGCTGCTGGCGGGATCGATGTACATGACGCGCGCTTTGCGGCTGGATGGTGCGGGTGAAGGGCGCCGTCTGTTACTGTCGTGAAGTATGTCCAGATGGGCTCCATCGCACTTGGTGCACCTTTTCTTTAAGCGGCATTCGGCTGCCATGTGTGAGCGCGCACAGCGAAAACAGCGCTTGTTGGACTTTATCCATTGACCTGCTTCCTCCGCGTTCAGCTTGGGGAAGGAGTCACATTGCGCTAGCCAGTGTTCTTTCTCACAGTAGGGGCACACTATCTTCCACTTCTCCGTTCTGGAGGGGGTACTGTGGCTCCTGCTGCTCGGTACTGACTCCGATTGGTGCATCACAGTCACCGATCTTCTTCCATCATTTAGTCGTCTGGTTCCTTCTCTGGAGCCAGGGGTGCTCCGTCCGAATGTATCTAGCCGTAGGCTGCTGACTTCTCTCGCCAGGAAGTCTGCTAGATCGAGGAGGTTCGGTTCGGGGCCATTCGGGTCTCTGTGGTCCCTCTGCCGCCTAAAGCGCTCCTGACGAGCGGGCGGCAGCTTCTCCAGAATCCTTTCCACATTTGAGTTGGCGTAAAGTTCATGCCTCCCCTTCTCTCTTTGCGCTCCCAATATCCCTACCAGGGACTGCACTCTGATGGACAGGTCGTCCAGTGCTCGATTGTCTATTGCTGGGGGTAAGCGGTCGATGTGTCGGATATCCTGGATCACGTAATCCCATATGCGCCCATACCTCTGGTCCAGTGCTACCAGCGCTGCTGTGTATGGGGTGGTGGAAGTCGCGTAGGCGAGCGCTATATTATGTGCGCGGGGCACCTTTAAGTGCTTCAGTAGGATGGCGTATTTGTGGCGTTCATCCAATACCTCCACCAACATGGTCTCCAGACACATGCGGAGTTCTGTATACTGGGCCCGGTTCTCTTGGGTGAAGTCGGGTACCATAGGCGTGCCAATGTATGACGCTGACTGTGGATACATCGGCGAGCGTTGGGGGAGAGGCCTCCTAGGCGAGTCTCCTCCCGCTCCTTGGTATGGGCTGGTACCGGCAGTGTACCATGGCCCGCTTGTCCAGGTGCTGTTCCTCGGTGCGGGTCGTGCGTCGTGCTCACCCGTGTATAGAGTCGGGGGTCTGTAGCGCAGCTCCGCGGGAGTATAGCTTGGGCTGTACCGGACCTCCTGGTCCGGTAGAGTACTGTGCTGTCTTCGGGCGTGGTTCTCCTCCTCTTCCTCTTCGTCTTCAGTTAGGTCATCCAGTGCTTGTAGTCTCTGGTTTAGCCTCTCCACAGGATATGCTGCTCCTTCCCGGTTGCTAGGTCTCGCTTGGACCGGTGGGGGGAGGTGGTCTGTGGGGGGTATAGACCTCGTCTGTTGGTCAAGTTCAGGGTTGTTTACTCGGCTAGGGGATGCCGCCCTGGAGGTGTGTCTAGACGAGTTCCTGGAGCCTCTGGCGGAGGGAGAGGGTGTTGTCCGTCTGATCAGCTGTTCTATTAGTTGCGACTGCTGTCTGTCGCGCGCTGCGTCCCGTTGAGCACCGGCTCGTTCTCGGGCCACATTCTCTTCCATCTGAATGCGTCTTATTTCTAGACGTATCTGCTCGTGTTCGCTTCGCTGCTGGATCTGCAGTCGGTCGCGTTCAGCAGCGGCGTTCAGGCTGATGAGGAAGGCCTGCTGTAGGGTCCTCTCTGCCTCGCTGGGAGAAGGCGGTTGTATAGGGGAGCCTTCCCTCGGGGTACTCCTTGCGGAGCCTTGGAGCTCTATCTCCACGGTGCTCTCCCCGTCTTCTTCCGTGCCGAGTTCTCTCTCGGTAGCGTTGTATTCCTCCCGGGACTCATCGGGGACTACTTCTTCAGTACTGGCGGGGTGTGAAGTCATGTCTGGTTCCCACTGGTCCCCACCGTGAACTTGGTCAGTTACATTAGAGCCCGTAGGGGCCTCTATGGTCGGGGTAGTCTGGGCGTTGGGGTTAGACATACTTTTACTTTCTAGTTTTACCACGTTTACTGTTAGTAGAAGACTAGGTTGTTGACTGACAGCGTAAGCCTCTAAGTACTGAGGGAGCCGTTGTTCGCGCTGCGGGCGTTGGTTAGGAGGATCGTTTCGTGGAGTGTTCATCATAGGCCATTTCAATATTAATAACACTATATTAATATTACACTGATTACCATCCGGCTCGAAGGACCAATTGTAACTGAGGGGTACAATTCCCTGACTGTATTACTAGATATGATACTTACTACCACTACCTTTGTACTTAATATTCGGCCACCCAGTACACGGCATAAATATATTATCATAAACACTCTCACGTAGATGAAACGGATCCAACACAAATGTACGAAGTCGAAGTATGCGTTTATTACTACACAGCAATGGTGTGTAGCAAGCACTTAATCACTTAATTACATTTATGAATTGAAATAGTATGCACTTTTATGGCAAAGAGTATTCGTCGGTATATCAATAGAGAATGTCCAATCTCTGATGGCGCAGGTGGTAAATATAAGACCTGGAATAGTTAAGGAATAACAGCAATGATACTTTAATGATTATATACTAGATACACTAAGGGGGGGTTAATCCGGTCGCTTGTAAGACAACAGGAGTAGGAGGGGGGGGGGGGTAGAATCCGGCTGCCTCGTCCGGCCAAGGGTATCCCAGGTGAACCCACTGTAGTGCCGTTCAATGCGCCGGCGATCCTTGGACCACAGATGAAAGCAGGTGGACTCTTTGTGGGCCGGCTCTCTCCGGTCCACGGGGGAGAGACGTCAAGCGACCTCGTCTTGCAGAGCGTCTCCTCACCTTGCGTCCTCTCCAGGGGGGGGGTTCCAACACACGGCAGTGTCGGGGGTCTTTATCCATGGAATAATCAAAGTATACAAAGCATAATCCGTGCCTGGGAAGGCGGGCTGTCGTCGGTAGAATAATCCGGTATACAGGTCCACTCGCTCGTCGGCTCTGGGGCTCCTCGGGTGCAGCTTCACATGGGGTCAACCACCCTGGGTAAGCAGCCAGTTCTCTGCCCGAAACGATGGGGTACTGACTACGGTAGTATTCTCACCGCACGAAGCACTATATATTAACAGACTATTATTAGCTTAATAGACTACGTCCAACTCGACGATATAGTGCCAAATATGACTATTCAAATATTAATATACACGATGTCTCAATACCGATGGTAGGCGAACTTGGCCTTACTCCCACACGTGGCGTCGCGGGGAGGCTTTACGTCTGTGACTCTATTAGAGGGTAAGAAACTGGACTGAAAAGAAAGTCCTACTTTAGTAGCGCAGTATATATACGCACTATGAACAAATAGTCCCATTAGTGGTGCGGTAGCCAGATTCCTACGCGGAACTAGGACTTGTTCGTACATGTGGAGCGGTACGTTTGAACTGGGTCTGAGGGGTATGGCAGCCTGGCACCAAGGTCTCGACCAATAGTAGAATGGAGACTATTATGGGATGTTCAGTAGGCTAGAATGGATATTCAATGCATATTGTACAAGGAATATACAAGGGATATCAGGGAATATTAGAGAATATACAAATACAATTAAATATATATATATAAATAAATATATATATTCGGTTTAATCTGGCCCTTCACAACAAATATCAAAACTATTATTACAGCCAAACCGTATTGTATCTTTGATGATGGAGGTATAGATTATTTCATTCTTATACTGTTACAACCAATAAAGGTAAATGTTTTAACTTATTATTTGAGAAATGTATGTTTTATATCGTAATCTTTACTAGTTTACATGGTACCTACTACAGTACCCATAAGCAAACATAAGCCTTGCCAATCTTTGACCAATCACAAGAGCACAACTGCTCTGACGTTGGTATCTCTTCACATTCTCGTTGGTTATCGTGGCATTTTCAAGTCAGGTAATCGTGAGTATATAATTCCAATAGTGTATTATGTCTGTTGTTTTTGTCATCCTCTTAGCCCTGCAGAGACTGGAAAGATGTAGTTTTGCATTAGGTACACAGACTTACCCATAACTTTTTTCTTGTTTTTCCTCAAATGTATTTTTTTTTTTTTTATTAATCTCATTTAATTATGCTCAACTGTGCACCTGTCACATGTCAGACCAATAGAATAAGTGGAACTACTGTAAACCCACTTGAGAAACTCCGGAAATGGTGGTAAAGGACGATAGGCAAAAACAAATCTGGAACCAAGCGGGTCTTAAAACGCTCCCCTCTCTATAGAATCAGTTCAAATTCACACGTGGTAGGGGCAGATCGAGAGCTCTGCCTCCCCCAAATTTGGGCTGAGGCTTCCCTGAATGTATTTTTACATATCTGCCGATTTTATTTTTTTAAATCATGTGAAGGCATGAAGTAAGCAGACAACATGTGATCATGAGTGATTACAGGATTCAAGGTGGCTATTTTTGCATTAGCTGGATGTGGTGCAGACACTTATAGTGCAACCCCTCAGGTAATGTTAGATCAGCTGACTGTGTATGTCGTTTCCAAGGATATGGCTACCATTGTTCATTTGCCCAGTTTTCACTTTTTGTGTAGATGGCAACATAGCTGACTTGCTGGATTTGTCTTGAGATATTATGAAATTAGATTTTTATTGGTTTTACATTTGTAATACATGCAATTGGGTGTGGTTTGGGATTGAGTATGATAGCTCTTGTATACGTGCATGTCTTTGTTTATGTATTATAGTTTGTATTTTGGATGTTGTGGACTTCTACATTTTGGGTTGAGGACCTCCTCGAAAACGAGATGATGCATCAAAAGAGTTTATCCTTGAATACTTTTTGAAATAAAAATAATGTGGTCAACTAGGTTTACTTTATACTTGATTAGTGTGGAATCAGCAGCTTATCGGTCAAATGTTAGGGTATTAATGACTACAGTATGTTATCAGGTTACTAAAAGTTAAGGCTTTGAGCTCTAATTAAAATGTTTACTTTATCTGACCGATCAATTTCAGGCCCCCCCAAAAATTTGCCTTTCCCCATCAATTGTGTAGCTGTGGCCTTGTCACTCAGGCCGATCCAATAATAATAATAATAATAATAATAATAATAATAATAATAATAATAATAATAATAATAATAATAATAATAATAATAATAATAATAATAATAATAATAATAATAATAATAATAATAATAATAATAATAATAATAATAATAATAATAATAATAATAATAATAATAATAATAATAATAATAATAATAATAATAATAATAATAATAATAATAATAATAATAATAATAATAATAATAATAATAATAATAATAATAATAATAATAATAATAATAATAATAATAATAATAATAATAATAATAATAATAATAATAATAATAATAATAATAATAATAATAAATGTTATTTGTATAGCACCTTTCATACAAGAATTACAGAAGTGCTTTGCAGCGGTAAAATAGACATAAAATAGACACAGGCATAACATTTGCTTAAAATTGGCAGAATAAAAGCAATGCATGAAGTGCAGATAAATAGGCATAATATTAGCATAGAATTGACATAAAACAAGAATAAAATAGACACACAAAAGTAGTGCAATAAGAAATTGCTAAACTAAACTAAAATGGCTATAGAAGGCTTCCTTTTGTGCTGAATCATCCAGTGAATTGACCTGATCTAGCAAATCCAGCAGCCTTGCAAGGTAACCAATGAATAGCAGTCTAAGGGTCATTCCAGAATTGGAGGACAATTAGGCATCAATACTTTTGAAAAATGGACCCTTTATTTGATAAGTTTCTGTTATGTATTTCATAAAAACAGGTATTAAACCATCAAATAATTGGATTCGTCCAGCTCAGGCATCAAAGGTACACTTTTTATGATACGTTTTATTTGTTGTGTGCTATGTTTGCCGCAACGGAATGATACAAAATAAACATGTCAACAAAACCACAAACTGGATCAGAATATGCCAACAACCTGGCATTCTTGCTGCATTCCTCACCTGAATAAGCATATCAACAATAGTAATGAACTGATATATTGGGAATGATACAAAATAAACATGTCAACAAAACCACAAACTGGATCAGAACAGGCGAACAACCTGGCATTCTTGCTGCATTCCTCACCTGAATGAGCATATCAACAATAGTAATGAACTGATCAATCTTTTAGAAAGCTGATTTTATGTTCAGATTTCATTTTTCGTGGCTGGCCAGAGTATCCCATACCTCTCTTGCTATAGCCATGTGGCGCACGGTAACGTTCTCTGGGGGAGGAATGAGGGTCAGCATATCCTCTGAGGGATGCCAGTGGAGATCATTTACATTACATTTACATTTAGTCATTTAGCTGACGCTTTTATCCAAAGCGACTTACAAGTTCTGTACGACAAGACAGCAAGAAGGGTACAACTCTATCAGCTGAGTAACAATGTTCATCAAAGTGTTGCGTGTTACAGTGTAGGTTAGTTTATTAGGACAAGTGCATGACAGTAAGGTTAGTCAGGTTTAGATTTTTTTTTAATTTTTTTTTATCATTTCAGATAATGGTTGAAGAAGTGAGTCTTTAGTCGACTGCGAAAGATTGGACGGGATTCGGCTGTCCTAACTGGGATGGGTAGTTCATTCCACCATTGTGGGGCAAGGACTGAGAATAGGCGGCTTCTCTTTGACGACCCTCCGGGAACTTGGATAGGAGTAGGTCTGAGGCGGCCAGAAGATGCAGAGCGTAGGGGTCTTGAGGGTGTGTAGTTAGAGACCATTGACCGGAGGTAGGCGGGAGCGGTTCCCTTTGCCGCACGGAATGCTAGGTCGAGGGCCTTGAAGCGGATACGTGCAGCAATGGGGAGCCAGTGCAGGTCCCTAAGAAGTGGGGTGACATGGGCCGATCATCCCTCAATGGCCAGAAAAAAACGGTTTGCCCCCACTCTATGCATACATTTCACCTGGCAGTGGGTCTCATTCACCTCCTTGATGATCCCAGGGTAGATGGTGTGGTCGTACAGCAGGGCACACCATTTCCCCACAACGCCTGGACTGAGCCACTGCACTTCTTCACACACACGTGTGCTGTGTATGGGGTCTTCTGTGTGGTCATCTGTGGGATTAAAGCTGAAGCTCTTGGTTTTTTGGCAATCACACTCCAGATTCCCTGTTGCAGAACATATGCAGCTGACATCGCGGTAGAGCATTTTCCCAGGTGAAAGAGTGACCACCTGGTGGAGCCTCATAGTGGATGGTACGGCTGGAAGGTCAGCTGGCATTTCTTTCACTGCATTATCCACAGCTTGCTCCTGAATGTAAAACAATTTCACTTTTGATTGTTCCTTACTCAGAGCTTGGTACAGGGACAGTGCCGTAGGGATATCAACTCCTTGGGCGACAAGCCTGTCGGCCCTCCTCTTCAATGTGCCACCCACACTGTTACGAAGGATCAGATTAAACCGAATATATATATTTATTTATTGATATATATTGCATAGTATTTGTATATCGTTTGATATCCCCTGTATATTCCTTGTACATATACACGGAATATCCCTTTAGCTCAGACCATAATAGTTCATTCTCCTATTGGACAGCGGTCCACCGGCGTCAGGGACCGGCCTCCGGAGCCAGGTTCAAAGTCACCGTCAAGATGTGTCTGGACATGCCCGGCCTTGCCCAGGGATACGCGACAGAAATGAGAGTGGAACTAGTTTGTTCACCGTGCGTATAAATACGGCGCAGGTGAATGTAGAAGCCCCTTAGCCCCTTACCTCCGTACCCTTAGCCTTAGTATGTTACCGATAAGTTGAAGCCTCACCCACGATACAACGTGCGGTGAAGTATGGCCTGTTTGGCCCCAGAATAGAGCATCGAGACCGCGTGCGAATTAATAACTGAATTGTCAGAGTTTGGCACTATACCGTCGAGTGCGACATATTTCTATTAAGTCTTTAATAATCTATTTGTGTATAGTGTATCGTGCGGTTATAATTCTACAGTGACCAGCATCTCCAACGCTTTCTCGTATTAGCTAGAGTTCTTATCCAGGCTGGGCCGACCGCATGGCGCTTTCACCCGAGGAGACCTAGGCGAGAACCGTATGGACATGTACACTGGATTAATCTACCCGACGACTACATAGCCCTTTGCGGCTGGAATACGCCGACGCCTGCACGTGTTGGATTTACCCCGAGAGGAGTCAAGTCGAGTCGGCGCCCAGAGAGCCTGAGGCCGACTAGCTTTCTTCCCTGTGGAGCTACAGTCTACAAGAGAACCAAGCTGTATTCGTCTGTGGATCAAGAGGCTACTGCACCGGCTTCTGTACCTGAAGTCTCCCTAGTCATCGTTGACCAGACGTCCTACTACCGACAGATCTTCTACCCCCCCTGCTGGCTTACAACCAGTGGGAACCCCTTCCAGTATCTCCCGCTATATTACCAGTGCACCATAGATATAATTCCCTAAGATTCAGGTTGTATAATTACCTCCTGCGTAACCAGAGAATGGACATTCGTTATTGATTTGCCTACGCATACTCCTTTGCCTTACAAGTGCATTCAAAGAATAATGTAAAGTATCCTATGTACCTTTTGCTCCATTAAATACTTGACTAATACCTTTGACTGGAACCGATTTCATTGTGGGAAGTGTTCATCATATTCATATATCGTGTACTGTATGGCCAGTAATTAAAGTACATAAAGCGGTAGTGGTTTAATGATACCATACTTATCAATACAGTCAGGGAATTGTACCCCTCAGTTACACACACCATCTGGGGCACCTTTTCCATGGCTGGCTTCAAAGTAGTTCCATGATCCTCTTGTAAACCCCCTTTTGAAGATTTCAGTACAAAACAGGTACAAATTGCCACGCTGCTTGTACTGTGTGCAGGGTCCGTCGCTAAGAAAAGGGATGGTTTTCACATCTGGGAGTTTCTCTCTGATTTCCCTCAGGATGGGCTGCAGGTGTTGCCATCTGGCAGGTGGTCCCTTCAGTCTGGATGCTGATACAGTGCAGAAGGAGGTAGGGGCAGATGCCTCCCCCACATAGTAAACCCCAGTGTGCAAAGTGGCCTGTTGGTGTGATGCACCAAAATGGACAGCCTGTACTTCAGTGCTGTACTTGCAGCTGTAGTTCTCTGAGAAGTCGATATGGACTGCACATTCATTTGCAGGGAGGTTCAGCTTCAGGGCCCGTGAGAAAGCATATTGCTGCCTGATGTTGTAGAGATGGCGCCTGAACTTCTGGAGCAAAATCTGAAAAGTTTCCACCAGCTCTTCTTGGGAGCATTCAAATTATTTTTTCAAAGTGACCTTTGAGGCTGCTCCAGGATAATTTTTGTGCTCTTTGTCCACAGTGGCCCACTGAAGGTAGGAGACACGATCGGTGGCTCTGTAGTGGCTTGTGAGTGTATAGGTATTGTTGCTGCAGTTCTCACATTCCCCATACATACATTGCTTGCTTGTGGTGTCACACATGATGGCGTGTGTCAGGCTCTCCAAATTGGATGTGTCAATGATGTGCATCTGGTGAAGCCTTTTGGCAATAAAGCCTAGATTTTCATTTTGTTTGCACATGCAGGTTTCACAATCTGCCAATGTTGGATGCACAATCCAGTAGGGGCGAAGCATGCAGAACATGCCCTTGTGTTTCTTCCTCTGGTACTTGCAGACATTTTCATTTGCCAGTTTTGTCCACCTTCTCCTTCAAAAACCATAAACCTCCTGTGAAAATCTCTGCAGCCTGTACTTTTTCAGGACTTTGTTGGTGACTATTCCTGCAATGACCTGTTTGTCACTATCTCTCTTTGAATGTGCATACTTGTCACATACTTCCTCAGCTACAGCTGTGTGGAACAACAGGGTTCTCCTTAGGGTTGTGCCCGAGATGTGTCGAATCAACTTGGATCTTGGAGATGGATTGTTCTTTTTCAAACGTTGGAGTCGCTTTCTGTCTTTTGCTGCCCTCTGTTCAGCTTTCCTCAATGTATCGTGTAGTTTCTGGAACTCCCTGTTTAACTTTGCTTTGGTAGCCCTCAATGTTCTTCTCCCAGCATCACGTTGCCTAAAAGAAAGATATAAACATAAATACATTGTCACATAATCATTTCACTTGCATGGACTTTTTCCCAATTGTAGTTTTGCACCAAACAAAGTAATTACCAGGATTAGATCGGCCTAATAATTACTGAGTACATATATCAAGTAAATTAAATGGTAAATGGTGCATTTACTGTATAGCACTTTTATCCAAAGCATGTTACAATGCTTTGTAAAAGATTTAATGATAATATTTTTCACTATGTCACTGTTAATTCTACAGATAACGTTAATTCACCTTTCTTTACTTAAATATATATCCTCAATGACCTAAACTTGTGTCCTGACCTTTAAGTCCCAGTTTGAGAGCTGACTGGGGATTATGGCCTGACTGGAACGTCTGGACTGACTGGGGCATCAGGGCTGACTGGAGGTGTGTTCAATCCTTCAAGTACACTTTTCCTGGCATCACTCCTCTTATGAGCCTTTTTCCATTTTTTACGCTGGGCACGCTGCTCTCTCATACTGCAGTCATTTTTGCCTTTTCTTCTTCCCTGTTTCTACATATTTTCTCCATTTCTCGTTCTCTTTTTCTAAGTAGGCCTACTGCTGTCTCCTCTGTTCATCAGCATCACGCCTGGCACGGTAGCGCCTCTGCTTTTCAGCAGTGCTCAATGGTGTGGAAGAACTCTGTAGAAATCAATTACATTTCAAACAAAATGTCTATTAACCTTTGATAAAATAATGATTTGGGTAACACCTTACATTAAGTCTGCATTCACTACTATTAGGCACTAATAACATAGTTGTTACTAGTACATGTAAGTACAGTTAGTTACAGATGGAACAAGACATCTAATAATTACAAAGAAATGTGTGTAATTACACATGTTTATGTTCTACTTCTGTAAAGACATACTGCCGAACTGAAGGAGATGCAACCCTGTTACTGTAGTGCAACCCTGTTACTCTAATTATAGTAACAGGGTTGCAAGTAACAGGGTTGCAAATCAATGCTAATGTTAGCTTTTACCTCAGGAAAAGATGCTAGCTGAGGAATGTAAGTTACTGTCAATGTCAAGGTTAAACATAGTTATATGAATAAAGAAAGACAAATTTAAAATAAATGTGTCTTATTGTGATAATATGAGTAACAGGGTTGCGTTGGCTAGAGTGACACAGTCAATCAAGGCTGAAAAGATTAGAAAAATATAAAAAGTAGAAGAGAGGACTTACCTTTGGTCTAGCCATTTTGTTAGCAGATGGCTTGATGATGTAATTTCCTGTGTCATGTGACTCACTGTTTTTATTGTTTCCCCTCTATCAGGTGAAATAGGTTTCGGTAACAGGGTTGCACACATGTTGTGGGACACAACTTCAGTGCATAATTACTATTATTTAAAATATGTTGATGAATAAACAAATTGTTTTCATAATTACAAAAGACATATATCAACAATCTAATACCAAAAAAGTATATTTAAAACATACATTTAAATGTTATATTGGACATGCAAGTTGGTCATCAAGAAGGTGGGACAAGAGAAAAGTGCCATTTTAGGGGGTGTTCAAGAGCTATTTGGTATTTTAAATAATATTTTGGAACCACTTTTTCCACAACCATATTTACATTTAGTCTCAGGACAAGTACAATTTACATAACAAGTGCATGTTTTAGTATTTTGTGCATGGATTGTTTGGAATTTCATGGGTGGGACTGAAAATGTCCTCCAATTCTGGAATGATTATTTTTGCTTCTTGTTTATCATGATGATGATAGGTCAGATTTCCTGAGTGGCAGTGCATTAAAAACAAATATTATTTTGCGAGCGGTCCCACCCCCTCCTGTTCACCCTGTAGAGCCCGCGCGTGGCACACAGAGGAACGGAAGCCTACTTTCAGCTAACGTTAGCTAGCTGCTTTTAATGTCGGTTTAGATCAAGTTAAGTTAAGTGGTTTACTTCACAAGACATGCAGTGAAATGTAGGTGGCCATGCCTGCCTTGATTGTGCAAAATACAAATAATAAAATAGAATAGATAATAAAATAAAATAGAGTAGACATAATAAAAAAAAGTTATAAGAATAAAATACAATGCTAAGCTTAAGACTTAAGGTTTGGGCAGGGGGGAAGAGAAGACAGTTCAAGTTCAACCGTCATTCTCAACCCAGAGACACCTGCTACAACAGTTTCTTTAACTTCAACTGTCTTACTTAGCAACTAACGTTAACTTACAACAAGTGCTAAGTAATGTAATAACGGCAGAGAACTGACTGAATCTTGGACTATAATGCAATCATTTCAGTGTTCAACACCAAACCCTGTTGTCTCCTGCTGTAATAATCATAAAAATAAGCCAATTTACAATGTCGGACTGTAGTAGACTAACCTATTGCCTGTCTCGTGTGTGGTTTATGGGGCCGCCGTGCCAGGCTATGTGTTCAACTGTCATTGGTAACGTTACTGAGCATGTTGGTGCTGGTGTACCTCTATCCATATGCCTGATTAATGATGCTGCTGCGTCTGTCAACTGTGTGTGTGTGCGTGCGTGTGTGTGAATATGTGGCCCAATGCTGTTAATGTTCGTCTTGGTGCATGGCTTGTATGATTAAACTGTGGTGCATTCAGGCAAGTATAGTTGTAATGGCCCTATTTTGGTTTAACATATGCGTTTCAGAACCTATTAAGTATGATTGTCCTTGGAGGGCTCAGCGCGCCAGATTGTCTCTCTATGTGTCCCATCCACACTGTGATTTATGCCTAAGATAATGTTCCCCATCCTCAGCCACCTGTGTTACATGGTCAGACACAGTGAGACACAGTTCAGTATTATTGGAGAAGTAGTTAGCATGTTTCTTAACTGGTGTCATGTTGGAGAAGTAGCATGTTTCTATAGTGTCATGAGAGATAGTGCTTGTTCAACTTCAAACTGCTGTGTGTGTGTATGAAGTAGGGCTGGCCGATTAAGTTTAAGACTATTTTGGCTTCCCACGATCATGAAAACCAGATAATCGAGATAAAACTTGTTAAGAGTAAAGGTCAAATGTCCTCAGTTGTGCTATTATGTACTATATATATGGGGCATTCTACCGAATTAGTTTAAAGTGCTGTCCCACAACAAGAAAAACTATTTAACAAAACAATTAAGTATTCAGATTTCAGACATAGATATTTACTAAGAATATGTTATGATCTATTTAAACCCAAGGCATTAAATTATATTGTGATGAGCTAAATATATACAAAATCATCATTTATAGGGTACTTTCTATTGGGAAGTAGCTGTCCCAAACCCTGACGCGTGTATATTTTCCCTAACGGACTTTCACTTCTGCGTTCGGATTCCGCGATCTGATTGGCCACTGACGTTTCTCTCAAAGCCAATCGCGTTACGCCTAGATCTCACTGGTTAAGCTTGGCGACTCTTTCGAAGTTGGTTAAGGTTAGGGTTAAGGTTAGGGTTAGTTGGTTAAGGTTAGGGTTAAGGTTAGGGTTAGGGTTAGTTGGTTAAGGTTAGGGTTAAGGTTAAGGTTAGGGTTAGGGTTATGGTAACAGCCTGCTGGCGCGATTGTTAGGAGTAACGCGATTGACTTTGAGAGAAACATCAGTGGCCAATCAGATCGCGGAACCCGCACGCGGAAGTGAAAGTCCGTTAGGGAAAATATACACGCAACCCTGACATGTACAATACATTTCAATGTATGTAAATAACACTTACATTTTTTTTTAGATTTAGTTCAATGGTGTAATTTCAAAGATCTTCATGATTAAGTTTAAAAAGAAGTTGAACGATTTAGATTTATTGTGGGTTTAATTTTTAAATTAAAAAACGATACTCAAAAAACCATGTCCCTAGTTTTCATGTCACTACCAAAACACAGGAGTTTTAGGCGTCGGTTACACTGCTACACTGATGTTTTCGTTTCGTTTTCAAGATGAGTTTCGCTTTCCAGGTCGCAACGTAGTGGCAGCCGAGTTAGACATTTGTTTGCAACCTGAGCACTTTCGTTTTGCCTCCTGAGCACAGTGATGTAGTACAATGCCAAAGCAGTAGGTGGCAGTAGGTGGCGAACGTGAAGGCAAATTTCAACCAATCAGAACTTGAATGTGCCAATACACTTCCTGCAAAAAAAATCAACAAGCCGCCATCTTTAAATGCCTCCGTGAGCTATGTAGCCAATGTAGCACTTATTTTTCAGCAATGAAGTGCAATAAAAGTGCAATACACAAAACGTATACATTCACTGTGTGTTCTGCCTCTCATTTGTTGATGAAACAAAACTAACATCAACACAATTGACCACCAAGAGCGGATAGTTTAGTCTCGCAAAAAGATCTCCGATGTTGTTAGCTACATGCTAACGTGAATGGAATATGCCAGTATAACAGTATAGCATTGTGGCTAGCAGCTAACGTTAGCTCACGTTAGTTAGCCAGCCAGCACCAAACTGATGATATCAGGAGCTATCAGTAGCTAGATAACATTAGACAACGCCTCGTGTATTAAACAAAGGTGAATAGATGACTGGGCCATTTTGTTTAATGCTTGTTAAGATTGAAAGAGGAGCTCTGAGCTAACAGGGTCTGATAGCTAACGTTAGCTCACGTTAGCCAGCTGCTCATGCAATCGTGAATGCTAGCAGAATTAATGGATGTAAACTTTATTTAACATATTGCAGAATGGGTACAATACAATACGGCTCAATACAAACAATTGTTAAGGGAATGCAGACTGTTGTAGCTTGGACTGGGGTCCTTATAACAATAACTTGACAACACATGGTAGTTGCTGTAAAGGAATGTGAATCACTACCCACATTCAAAACCGCTCTTAAAGAGCACCTACGGGAGGCTGCAATTCTAAACTGGCCACCGTAAATGCCCAAAACCCCCACCACCTCCTAATAGACAGTCTCCTCCCCACCGCATGTATATATTCCCTCTCCGCCGTATGTATATTTCTCTCCCACCCACCCACCCCCTCCTAATGTACAGTCCCCTCCCCATCATATACTCTGTCAGGATCTAGGGGTAACAGTACTGTATATTTGAATACCGTTTATGTCACAAATGTATCAGTACTAAAATACCTATATGTCCCTATGCCATAAATGTCATGTATGTTGTGTATGTCATAAATGTCTATATGAATTGAAAATGGGGGACCCTGATGGAAACAAGACAAACATCTTTCTCAGGTCTGCATCCCCTTAACAATTGTATCTATTGAGCCGTACTGAATTGTACCCATTCTGCAATCTGTTAAATAAAGTTTTCATTCATTTCATTCATTCATTGCAGCTATTTGGGACAGCTCTGTCGTCACCGGACGTTGGTGAGGGCACGCAGATGTCGGTATCTACTGCGCATGGGCGTTGAGCAACAACGGCTCCGTGCAGATCACACGACACGTTGTCTGCGAGTTTTGGCGAGTAAAACACCTTTTCAGCGTTCCCGCTAGGGCAACGCGTTTTCCTGCCAAAACGGCATTTCTATTTAACAGGGACAGCAAACGTATTCATTCAGCAACCAAACGAAAACAAAAACACCCAGTGTAACCATGGCCTTAGTCCATTGGCTGAGCCTGGTTTTTAGCCACACCCCTGCATTTTTTACCAGGCATTGACACTGCCTCCCTGTCCCTCATGGCTGCATGGTAAGTAGCTAAATCCCATACTTTTTAAATAAATGTGTTCCAAAGTCTGAAAATCGGCGTGTAACCATAATAATTGTCTTGGAGGCATGGCTTTCACTATACAGATTATTATGTATGATTAATTAACTCCTCTTGGAGGCATGTCTTTGACTATACACATTGTTATTTATGGTTAACTCCTCTTGGAGGCATGGCTTTGACTATACACATTGTTATTTTTGACTTCGACTTTACATATTGTTATTTTGTGCAGAACTCTGCGTGTGTGATGATGTCACTAATAGCTTGAGCCTGTCGTGGTCCCAATTATGTGTTAACTTGGCACATTCATAGAAAGCTATAATATAACATGTCTTGAAATAATATATGCTGACTTGGAATTCCTGGTAAATATGAATGGGTGTTTGTTGCCAATGTGTATAGTCATAGATCCTTGCATTCCCTCAATGAGGGAAGAACAGTGTGATGCTAAGCCATTTTCATGTATTGAATCATTTAGTAGAAAAAATATATAGTAAACTGAATAGAACATTTTATATAAACACCTACAACACTCCCGCTCCAAGTACCAAGTAACGTACATCCAGTAAAAGTGGTTGTTTTTGCCACTGAAACAGAAATCAAACACAAACAGAAGTCTCTTGAGGCGTGTGTGTGTTTACCTTGCAATGCAGCAGGATTTGCGATATGTGTGTGTGAACCAAAGAAACTATCAAATACTTTCTGTGTGAACCAGGAAAACAAAGGAGGACTGGAGTAACATGTGTTGCCTTGGAATACAGCTACCTTAGCATTATCTAAAAGATAAAATAAATTGTTTCTGTTTGTACGTTTCAAAATTGTGTCAAGCAACATGTTGCTTAACGTTCATAGACGGACTGACGCACTTAAGTCGTGGCTAGCTGTTGTGCTACTGTACATGGACCCAAATACTAAACACTTATCTATCACAATAAATGTGTCCAAAGTCAGAAAATCAGTGTGTAACTTTAAGAATGGAATATATATATTCTCTTCAATAAAGTAAACTTTTGGGGGTTTTATGCTAAATATTATGTGTTTATATACTATGCAGTCACTACCGAAACACTGGGTGTTTTGTAAAAAAAAAACAAAAAAAAGTATATTGAGTTATAAACTAAAATGTTATGATAATGATTGGTTAAATGTATGTTAAATTTCTTGTTCTTTTTAAATAAATGTGTTCCAAAATCTGAAAATCGGTGTGTAACTTTAAGAATTGTCACCACCGAACACATATTTTCTTCAATTAAGTAAACGTTTTGGGGTTTCATGTGTGTTACAAAGGGTCAGATTAAACCGAATATATATATATTTATTGCCTGAGATCCCATGTATGATATTTGTATGTCGTTTGATATCCCCTGTATATTCCTTGTACAATATGCACGGAATATCCCTTTAGTCTAGCAGGACAGACCATAATATTCATTCCTCTATTGGAAGCGATCCCATGGCGCCAGGTACCGAGTAAAGCCTTACCCCCTCGAGCTGACTTGAAAGCTGCCGCCGGGACTCGCCCGAACATGCCCGCTTTCGCCCACGGCTACGAGACCGAGAGGCGACAGAGATGAGATAGGTACTATTTGTTCACGGTACATATATATATGGCGCAAGAAATGTAGAACCCCCCTTGCAGTTCCTCTTCAGTTCGCCTTCAGTTCAGTCTGGTTCAGTTACCGAGTAAAGCCTTACCCACTACGCAACGTGCGGTATAGCAGGGCTCGTATCGCCCCAACATAGTCTCGTGTTATCCTAAATACGTCTGTTTGTCGTATCGTTCTCTATATATTAGTAAACCTTCATTACGAGTCAAAGACCACGTGAAGTGGGTAATTGTGTGTCTATAATAGAGCACTTATTGCCGCGTGCTAATAGTACAGTAACGTCAAGTTCAGCCGTGCACTACCGCACCGGAGAGGATATCTACACCGGAGCAGCAGCACCACGGAGGACTTACACCCCGCCAGCGGTGCCACTCTCCGGGCAAGGATTATTCTTCTTCATTGCTTTGACCAAGCTGCTGGAGCAGAGAACCGCCTACCCCACTGCTACTGTGGGATTTACACCTGCCCGTGAGACCATCACTCAAGCCTGTCTCTGTCGTAACAGAGGCTCGACGGCTCTCATCTGCGCGGAGCGCACCCTGGAACCAGGCTGCTTCTCCCCGCTGCCACAGGGGTGACATCACCCCCGTGAACCATTGACTTGCCTAGAGCTTTGGCCCCCTCTGCTGGCTTACAACCGGTAGTACACCCTTTCCCAGAGCACCATAGAGATCATCCTTAATATTTACTATTGATTACCTATGCACATTCTATTTGCCTTATAAGCGCAATTGACCAAAGTGATGTAATCTAATATCTCCCTTTTATGTAATAAATATTCTAACAGAGTATTTTGTGTGGAAAACCTGTTATTGTGCGAGTGTCGTCATCTAGAATACCTTTGTACGGTGTTGGTCAGTAATGTACAAGTCGGTAGTGATTCAATGATATCAGTACTTGATTAATACAGTCAGGGAATTGTACCCCTCAGTTACAATTGGTCCTTCGAGCCGGAGATAATAATTAGCGTAATATTGATATAATATTAATATTGGCATGGCCGATGACGAACACTCCACAAACGGTTCTCCTAAGCTAGATCGCCCGCAGCGCAGACGACAGCCACCTCCCTACCTAGAGGCATACTCTGTCAGTCCAATACCTAGCTTTAAAGGGAGGTTAAACGCGGAAAAAGTAGAAAGTAAAATTATGTCTGACCTTAACAACCAGGCTACCCCGCCAACAGAGGCCCTAGTGGGTTCTAAAGTAACTGACCAAGCTCACGGTGGGGACCAGGAGGGAACTGACTTGACTTTACCCCCAGACAATACCCAAGAAGTAGTCCCCGACCAGCCCCGGGAGGAAGACAACCCTAAAGAGACGCGCACCCAGGAGACGGATCTCCGCGGTACGCAACCGGAGAACGGATCTCCAACCAGTACTGCCGGGAGCCGATCGCCCCGAACGGCGTCTTCCCCCAGCGAGGCGGACAAGATGCTGGCGCAGGCACTCATCGCCACCCTGGTAGCCTCCACCGAACGCGATCGACTTCAAGCGCAACAGACGTGCGAGCGCGAACATTACGCAGGTGAGCGAGAGCGCTTCCAGGCGCAACAAAGGAGCGAGGACGACCGAATAAGGCTGGAGACCAGACGCCTCCAGACAGAAGAGAACATCGAGCGAAGCCGCGCCGACGTCGCAAATGCACAGCTCCACGCCGCCCATGCCAGCGCCAATGCCCAGCGCGACGTCGCCAATGCGCAGCGCGACGCCGCCAATGCCCAGCGCGAAGCAGCGCGCGACGCAGCCCATGCCCGGCGCGAGGCAGAGCGCGACCGGATGCAGGCGGAGCTGATGGACAAACTGGTTGCCATGGCGACACCCCCTCACTCCGCACGGAGCTCTCAGAGGTCGTCAAGACATGGGTCTAGGACACATTCCCCTACCCGACGAAGCGACCCGGGACCCCGCCTACAGGAGGATCCTGTCCACGTCTCCGAACCCCGCCTACAGGAGGAGCCTGTCCACGTCTCCGAACCCCCTCCCCAGCCGGTCCATACGAGACCCAGCAACCGGGTAACGGAACCGAACCACGCCGAGAGACTGAGCAGACGACTCCAGGTCCTAGCAGAGGAAGAGGAGGAGGAAGAGGAGGGGTGTCAAGCCGACCAGCAGCAACGTGCTCTGGCCCAGGAGGCCCAGTACAGCCCCGACCCGCAGCCACATACTCAGGACCAGGAGGTCCAGTACAGCCCAGAAGTCAGCCCCGAGGCCCTGCGCTACAAACCCCCGACTCAACTCACGGGTGAGTTTGACGCACCGCCAGCCCCGAGGAACAGCACCTGGGTACCCGACCTTCGGTACCCACCAAGTACCAGCCCAAGACGACACGCCAGAGGAGACTCGCCTAGGAGGCCTCTCCCCCAACGCTCACCGATGTATCAGTCACCCACAGCGTCATACATTGCCACGCCGTCAATCCCAGACTTCGTCTATGAGAATCGAGCACAGTACACGGAGCTCCGGATGTGCCTAGAGACAATGATGGTGGATGTCGCTGATGAACGCCACAAGTATGCAATATTACTGAAGCACCTGAAAGTACCGCGAGCGCACAATATAGCGCTGGCCTACGCCTCCTCTTCGACACCATACACAGCGGCCCTTGCAGCGCTGGACCAGAGATATGGACGTATATGGGATTACGTGATAGAAGAGATAAGGCATATTGACCGCCTACCCCCAGCCACAGACAATCGAGCACTGGACGACCTGTCCATCAGAGTGCAGTCCCTGGTAGGGATGCTGGGAGCGCAGAGGGAAAAGGGTAGGCATGAACTATACGCCAACTCAAATGTAGAGAGGATCTTGGAGAAGCTACCGCCCGCCCGACAGGAGCGCTTTAGGCGGCAGAGAGACCACCAAGACCCTAATGGCCCCGAACCGAACCTCCTCGATCTAGCCGACTTCCTAGCGAGAGAAGTCAGCAGCTTACGGCTAGATACATTCGGACGGAGCACCCCTGGCTCCAGAGAAGGAACCAGGAGACTAAATGATGGAAGAAGATCGGTGACTGTCATGCACCAATCAGAGTCAGTACCGCAGCACTCCAACCACAACACCCCCTCGACGAAAGAGGACCAGTGGAAGATTGAGTGCCAGTACTGTGGGGGAGAACATCGGCTCCACCAGTGCGAGGATTTCAAGAAGCTGACCACGGATGATGTGAGCCAGTGGGTCAAGGACCACCGCCGCTGCTTCCGCTGCGCGCGCAGCCACCTAGCAGCTGAGTGCCACCTGAAGAAAAAGTGCAGCAGGTGCGGTGGCACCCACCTGGAGGTCCTGCACGACATCAACAAGCGTCACCCAGGACAACAGAGTGGGCCCGTCGCGGTCATGTACCACGCCGAGGCGGTGGCACCAGAACCAAAGTTCCACCAGACCGCTCCCTACTGTACCTACTGCGACGGCGGACACTGGCTGGCACAGTGCGCCGAATATAAGACACTGAACCCCGTCCAAGTGAACCAGTGGCGCCAGGCGGCCCAGGCGGGCGCCGTTTACCGCGCAGCACGGTGCGGAGCCCACCAGAAGGTCCAAGACAACCAACTAGCAGGAGTGCTCCACATTGACCAGCACAGCGGGACCCACCGTGTGCTCCTCAAAGTGGTCAGAGTGCTCCTGAGCCACGGGGACAAAGTCATGGACACTTACGCCGTCCTTGATGACGGGTCAGAGAAGACCCTCCTGCTCGCGTCCGCTGCGGCCCAGCTGGGACTGCGGGGGAGCGAGAACCAAATGACGATTCGGACAATAAGGAGAGATTTAAAGACGATAAAGGGCGAGAATGTCTCCTTCACTATCGCAGCAAGCGGGCAGCCAGAGCGACGGTACAAGATCACAAATGCTTTCACCAGCCAAGAAATAGGACTCTCGCAGTACACCTACCCTGTCACCAAGTTGATGGATAAATATGTGCACCTGCGCCAATTACCTATCCCGCTCATGGACGGCGCTACCCCGACCCTGTTGATAGGCTCCGACCATGCAGAACTCATAGTCCCGATAGACCGGGTCCATACAGGACCCAGAGGTTGTCCTGCAGCAGTCGAGACCCGCCTAGGATGGACATTACAAGGGCCCCTCGCTAAATCTCCCAACCGAACAGCAGCCACTAGTTGCTTCCACTCCAGAGCAACAGAAGAAGACACCGGCCTCTCCCCCATACAGCAGAGGCTATTGACATTAAGCGAGAGGCCCGTGAGAGAACCGTGGGTACCAGAGGGAGTTCGGAACTCCACCCCCCTCAGCTGCGCTTCAGACGTAGCTGACCTCGAACCCAGCACCCCAAGCGACTCCTCGACGGGGCGGCCGGGACCGGCCCCTCCTCACACGGGGTACAGAGCGAACAAACGAAACAGACGGAGGAGGAGGAGAAAGCACAGCCAAGCCCAGATCAAAGCAGTCTCAGGCCCGCTCCCTCCTAAGCCCCCCTTCATCCCGTCCAGCCGTCATGACCATAGACCAGTCACTACCCCGAGCTGCGTGGCCGGCCGGCTGCGTAAGCAAAGTGACCACTGGTGCCGACGGAAAGGTCAGAGTGGCAGAAGCGCTCGGCCAAGGGCGGATCTACAACCGACCCGTGGCGAGGCTGATAGAGTCGCCAAGGCTCCCCGACTTGCCTAATGACGACCATGACCCCTGACTTTGTGAACTGACCGACCCCTCACAGACATTGAGTGGTGGACAGTGCGGTTAATCTGTCCCTGCTTAGCTAATTAGGTGGGACTAATTAGGGGGCGGCTGTTACAAAGGGTCAGATTAAACCGAATATATATATTTATTGCCTGAGATCCCATGTATGATATTTGTATGTCGTTTGATATCCCCTGTATATTCCTTGTACAATATGCACGGAATATCCCTTTAGTCTAGCAGGACAGACCATAATATTCATTCCTCTATTGGAAGCGATCCCATGGCGCCAGGTACCGAGTAAAGCCTTACCCCCTCGAGCTGACTTGAAAGCTGCCGCCGGGACTCGCCCGAACATGCCCGCTTTCGCCCACGGCTACGAGACCGAGAGGCGACAGAGATGAGATAGGTACTATTTGTTCACGGTACATATATATATGGCGCAAGAAATGTAGAACCCCCCTTGCAGTTCCTCTTCAGTTCGCCTTCAGTTCAGTCTGGTTCAGTTACCGAGTAAAGCCTTACCCACTACGCAACGTGCGGTATAGCAGGGCTCGTATCGCCCCAACATAGTCTCGTGTTATCCTAAATACGTCTGTTTGTCGTATCGTTCTCTATATATTAGTAAACCTTCATTACGAGTCAAAGACCACGTGAAGTGGGTAATTGTGTGTCTATAATAGAGCACTTATTGCCGCGTGCTAATAGTACAGTAACGTCAAGTTCAGCCGTGCACTACCGCACCGGAGAGGATATCTACACCGGAGCAGCAGCACCACGGAGGACTTACACCCCGCCAGCGGTGCCACTCTCCGGGCAAGGATTATTCTTCTTCATTGCTTTGACCAAGCTGCTGGAGCAGAGAACCGCCTACCCCACTGCTACTGTGGGATTTACACCTGCCCGTGAGACCATCACTCAAGCCTGTCTCTGTCGTAACAGAGGCTCGACGGCTCTCATCTGCGCGGAGCGCACCCTGGAACCAGGCTGCTTCTCCCCGCTGCCACAGGGGTGACATCACCCCCGTGAACCATTGACTTGCCTAGAGCTTTGGCCCCCTCTGCTGGCTTACAACCGGTAGTACACCCTTTCCCAGAGCACCATAGAGATCATCCTTAATATTTACTATTGATTACCTATGCACATTCTATTTGCCTTATAAGCGCAATTGACCAAAGTGATGTAATCTAATATCTCCCTTTTATGTAATAAATATTCTAACCGAGTATTTTGTGTGGAAAACCTGTTATTGTGCGAGTGTCGTCATCTAGAATACCTTTGTACGGTGTTGGTCAGTAATGTACAAGTCGGTAGTGATTCAATGATATCAGTACTTGATTAATACAGTCAGGGAATTGTACCCCTCAGTTACAATGTGAAATATTATGTTTTTATGTGTGTACACCTCTTCAAAGATGTGTATGCTAGCCATGTGCTTGCTAGCATTATTTAGTTATGCTCAAAGTTAGCTAGAATTGTCACTACCTAAACATATGGTAAAGTTTCGTAGTGATGTGATCATTTCGGTAGTGACTAAATGGAATGATAAGTAGTTAAATCCCATCATTTTGAAATAAATGTGTTCCAAAGTCAGAAAATCAGTGTGTAACTTTAAGAATGGAACACATATTCTCTTCAATGAGGTAAACCTTTGGGGGTTTTATGCTAAATATTATGTTTTTATGTATTATGCAGTCACTACCGAAACACTGGGTGTTTTGTAAAAAAAATTAAGTATATTGAGTTATAAACTAAAATGTTATGATACTGATTGGTTAAATGTACGTTCAATTTCATCAATCATTAACTCTGAAATCAATATGTTTAGTGTTATGCATTTTACAGAGAAAGATTTAGATTTTTTTTAGATTTTGAATTGAACTTAGAAATTTGGTAAACATTTTATTTGTATTGATTTAATTGTGAAAACCTTCAAGAATAATTTTCAAAAATACTCTTTAGAGAAGGGAAGGAAACGCAATCGTAACAGGTTAATATAATACCTTTTTACTATAGTTCAAGTTCAAGTTCAAGTTCTTTAATAGTTGTCATACAGAAGTACAGAATACTTTCATACAAAATGCTTCTTACTGTTACGCTCCAGAGACTGTGCTAGACAAGATAGTATCAAATAACATAATAACATAATATAGCATGAATTTAGAAGAAGAGAATGAGGTCACAGTGTTCGGTATAGACATATGTACAATGTTCTGAGTTACCATATAATATACAATACACAATACTATGCAGTGTACTAATGTACAGTACTATCTAGTGCAAAGCAGAAATGGGATGAGGTACAATTTTAGGTACAATTTACAGTAAGGTGTACGAGTTGTAGTGCAATCCTTCGTCCATAAATATAAAGTGTGGGGAGTGGGTGCTACAGTGTGTTTGTTTAAAGTGGGTGTGTGCTATAAAGTGTGTGGAGTGGGTGCTACAGTGTGTTTGTTTAAAGTGAGTGTGTGCGTGTGGATGTGTGTGCTATGTGCGTTTGGTGGTTGTTGGTGTGTAGTGTTCATTCATTGTTCGTTTAGCAGCCTGATGGCCTGGGGATAGAAGCTACTTCTGAGTCTTTCTGTGCTTGCCTTGAGACTCCGGTATCGCTTGCCTGACCGCAGCAGTTCAAAGAGGCAGTTGTTCGGGTGACTGGAGTCTTTAATGATTCTCTTAGCCTTGCCCTTGCAACGCTTGTAGTAAATGTTCTGGAGGGTGGGGAGCCCCCCTCCAATTGTGCGTTCGGCTGCACGTGTCACTCTTTGTAGTCTGCTTCGGTCTTTTGCAGTGCTATTCCCAAACCAGGAGGTGATGTTGCCGGTCAAGATGCTCTCTATTGTACATGAGTAGAAGTTCTTAAGGATCTTCTGGCTGACTGAGGAAGTAGAGGCGTTGTCGTGCCTTCTTCACCACACTGTTAATGTGTGTGGTCCATGTCAAGTCCTCGGATATGTAGGCTCCGAGGTGCTTGAAGCTGTTGACTCTCTCAACCGGTGCCCCGTCGATGCTGAGGGGGCTGTAGTCCTTGACCCCCGACCTCCTGAAGTCCACAATCATCTCCTTTGTTTTGCTGACGTTCAGGGAGAGGCTGTTTTCCTGGCACCATCCCGCCAGGACCTTGACCTCTTCCAGGTAGGCCCTCTCGTCGTTGGCAGAGATCAGGCCCACCACCACTGTGTCGTCAGCAAATTTGACGATTGTATTGCTACTCCGCTGAGCCACACAGTCGTGTGTGTACAGGGAGTAGAGGAGGGGACTCAGAACACAGCCCTGGGGGGCCCCTATGTTGAGGGTGATGGATGAGGAGGTGCAGAGTGTATTACTATGTTTCGGTAGTGACCATTTTTGGGAGAGGAAAAACATTCCAAAAGATTCTGAAAATACAATATAAAAATTGCCGGTACGCTCACTAGATATATGTACTTTAGATATGGTACAATATATATTCTGACAAAGTTTTGGGAATAAACATACAAAAAATTTGAATTATTTCCAACCTGACTTTCAACCAATAATGTTGTAACACTATGGGGTGCTCTAACTAAAGGTAGAGGCGCACATCTGTTTCACCGTGCTGAGCTTATAAAAGGGGTGTGTCCACCTGCTCAGCTCTCTCTCTCTCTCATCCTCTCAGCTGCACCTTGGAGTAGCAGGTGCACGCTGCAACATTGTTTATGACCAATGTGAAATAAACCAAGCCAAAAAGGCTAAAGAGTTCATCGTCTCTCATCAATTCCTTTCCTCCGAATGCAACGCAAAGATAAGCTGCAGTCATTATCTTAACAAAAATATTATTGTGCCATGTTGCTCTTGTGTTGTAAATACAGCGCATCCTTCCTTCACAGCGGTGCACTCTCTGCCCCTCCCCCCTCAATCCCAAACGCGTGTATACTTTCGACAACAAATGTTTGTTTCCGCGTTCGAGTTTTGCGCTCTGATTGGCCAGGTCATGTGACATGTGCGCCAATCGTGGGACAGCAAGTTCTGCGCCTATTTCCGGGTCTAACAGCCTGCAAACTACCTAACGCCTAGTTTATCACTGGTTAAGCTTAGGCGACTCTTTCGCAGTTGGTTAAGGTTAGAGTTTGGAATCAGGGCAGGCGTTCTATCGCCATGCTCTAACACAAACTCAAACGGTTCCCGGTCGCGGCTCACGGCGCCGTGATGAAGTGACGTCATCAGTTTGTGCCGCTCTGTATCGAAAACTTAGTCCATTTCCGGGTTTATTTCAGCGTGGCATTATGACGTGGCCTTGAAACTATACGCTACTTTTTATTTTGTCTTGATAAACCAATAAATTACTCAACCAGGATCATTTCAATTCGATGCTAAATAAACTTTTACGCACACGTAAAATGTGCCAGATATAATTTTACATGCGTTACATTTTTATCAATATCTTGGCCATTTTTTGTGCTAGAATGAAACGGAAAAGATTGGGAGGAAGTGACGAAGGAGGCGGAAGTTACTGCCAGAAAAAAAGAGTAGAACAAGCCTGCACAATTCGTCCACTAGATAATTTCTGTCGGACAGTTAGTAGTTAGTAGTTCGACTTTTATAACAGTAGTAGTAGCAGTAGTAGTAGCAGTACTAGCAGTAATAGTAGTGGTAGTAGTAGTAGTAGCAGTAGTAGTAGTTGTAGTAGCAGTAGTAGTAGTATTAGTAGACGTTTTAGTAGTAGTAGTTTGAGCTATCCATGTGCTAACGTTGACGAACCAGTTCAGTGAGACATGGAAGGAGGGCTAACCAAGACAGGTGAGAGACTTATTATTATTGTTATTATTATTATTGTTATTATTATTATTATTATTATTATTATTATTATTATTATTATTATTATTATTATTATTATTATTATTATTATTATTATTATTATTATTATTATTATTATTATTATTATTATTATTATTATTATTATTATTATTATTATTATTATTATTATTATTATTATTATTATTATTATTATTATTATTATTATTATTATTATTATTATTATTATTATTATTATTATTATTATTATTATTATTATTATTATTATTATTATTATTATTATTATTATTATTATTATTATTATTATTATTATTAGTGCTTTTGTTTTAGTTATTACTCTGTTCATAAAAGTTGAAAATAATGTATTTTTACATGTCATTGTCTACAGCAATGATTTGCCTGGGACATCTAGGGGGGCAGGGCGTGCCCAAGCCAACCCTAACCCTAACCCTTATTACTAGGTTTGCAGACTTTGTACGCAATATATACAGAATGGAATATTGAGTGTATATATAGTGTGTGTGTGTGTTGTATGAGCAGTGTCTTATATGTACAATGTGTGTGCCATTTATGTGCAGACATGATGAGCAGCCTGCTCCAGGCCGACGCAGGACAACCCAGGCCAGGCCAAGACGTCCAGCCCAGGCAGGAGATCAGGCAGGAGATCAGACGCCCTGGAAGACCGACAGTGATCCTGATCCAGCCCCTCAGCCCCTCCGGTTCATGCCGTGCAGACCCCCAGGACCGCAGCTAGACCCCCATGCCACGTATACACAGGTAACACCTGTCAAAAGGCGTTACAGTTTGACAGGTGCAATATTTTTTTTGGATACGCCTCAGGCATCCTGCACTCTATATGACTGCACTCTAGTCATATGTGTACTGTATATATGTATATTGAATATCCCACAATTTAATTATTTAGTTATTTTTTACTTTTTTACTGTAAAACATTTTTTTTTACTTTTTTTTGTAAAAAAAAATACCTTTACTGACTTTTTGTTAAAAAAAAGCATGCTGGTGATCATTTCCAGTTGAGAATTAAAATTTCGTCTGTGTTTATTACCTGTGTATGGAGAAAATAATGCTTTGTAAATTGAATTCTGATCTGTTCTCTTTTGTTTATGTAAATATGCTACCTGAGGGTGCATTTCCACTGTTTTATATCCTTGATTTGATATGTTTGCATTGGTTCATACTAAAAATAACACATTTTCTCAATCCGATTTTGTGTTTTGTGTTGTACATTATGCAGTATACAGAATATACAGTATTATACAATATGAAAACTAACTGTCAGGTCATATATGTGAGGCTGTGCTGAAAAAAAAGATACCAAACATACCATGTTTTACATTTTAAAATGGGAATTATACAATTTAAATCAAAATTTGCCAAAACATATGAAATATCCCAAGACCCAGAAGGGTTCCAACTTCGAAAGCGCGCCTAAGCTTAACCAGCGTAGAAACTTCCCACGAACCTGGGTCTGTCCGTGAGAATGTTGTACTGTCGCGTGGCTCCTGCACCACACGGTGTGTGATGGGGGAGTCTGGTGTTACGGCTGCCACTAGCTACAGTGGTCAGCAGGGGGACTCGAGGCCTCTTCTGTTGAATGCACAGCAAGGGTTACCCCGGCCTCGCCTTCGCCCATGGGGCTCTCATGCCTTGCGTGTCTAGCTGTAGAACAACTCCTCAGCATGCGCTAGAGGGGTGTTCAGGGGGGGGTGTGTGTCAACCAGTTTGATGACAGCTTCTCCCGTATCGAACCGGCCCTTTCTGTCGGGGTCCCCCCTTGGGTGCGTCGCACAGCGGGAGGGACCGGGCCAACTATCTACTGTTCCTTGCGGCCCAGCGTCAGTTGACGGCGGGTGCGCTGTGGGATTATTTTCACATATGGCGACAAGAATGCCGTTTGGGGGTGTGGATAGAGAGAACGTTGAAAGAGGGGCTTGTGTTGCAGTTCGCACAACCCCAACCTCCGTTCTCAGGTTTGGTGCCGACCCTATTGTCAGGGTCAGAAGCAGTGACAGCCCTGGCCGACGAGATCCGATCTCTGTTGGCGAAGCAGGCCGTAGTCGTGGTCCCGAGAGAGGACGCGATGTCAGGCGTCTACTCCCGTTATTTTCTGGTGCCCAAAAAAAAGGGGGGGGTCAGACCTATACTGGATCTGTCCGCGTTCAATCGGTTGATTGTAGCGAGACCGTTCAGGATGTTGACCGTCAAACTCCTTCTGCTTGCTGTCAGAAGGGGAGACTGGTTCACCTCCATAGACCTGAAGGATGCGTATTTTCACATCCCGATTTTCCCTCCTCACAGGAGGTTCCTGCGGTTCCTGTTTCAGGGCGTAGCGTACAAGTACCAGAGGTTGCCGTTCGGCTATTCTCTGGCTCCCCGCACATTCACCACGTGCGTAGCGACTGTGCTGGAACCTCTATGTCATCGGGGAATACGGGTTCTGTTCTATCTCGACGACATTCTACTCCTCAGTCGTTCGGAGGAGGTTGCCAGGTCTCATACCAGGCTGGTGGTGGAATTCCTCACCAGGCTGGGTTTTGCTGTGAACTGGAAGAAGAGTACGCCTCTTCCCAGTCAACAGGTGGAGTACTTGGGGTTGACGTTGAGGTCAAGGCCCATGATTGTAACCCTCTCGGAGCAGCGGCGGGTGTCTATCCTTCGCGCGCTCAGGAGTTTCCGTCTGGGAGGGACGGTCACGGCGCTGCAAGTGATGCGCCTGCTCGGTATGATGGCATCTGCTCACACGGTGGTTCCTCTTGGCCTCCTCTTCATGAGGAGGATACAGAGGTGGTTTTTCTCTATGGGAATAGATCCGGTGAGGGACAAATGGAAACGGTTGACGGTTCCTTTGTCGATATGGGGAGATCTCGCCCATTGGAGGAGGCTGGGTATCCTCACCATTGGGGTCCCCATGGGCAGCAGGCGCTCACACGTCACGGTCTTCACCGACGCCTCTCTCACGGGTTGGGGAGGGACGTGTCGGACCCACGCAGTGGGGGGCAGCTGGACGAAGGTCCGTGCTGGCCCGTCTACCCCGCACATCAATGTGTTGGAATTGAAGGCGGTCCTCCTGGTCCTCAAACGGTTCGACCACCTGGTGGTAGGCGAGCACGTTTTGGTCAGGACAGACAGTATAACGGCAGCGGCGTATATCAACAGGGAGGGTGGGACTCGTTCCATCCGCCTGCACCGGGCGGCGGTCAAACTTTGGCTATGGGCATCTCGCAGGCTGCAGAGAATGTGGGCGCGGATATGATGTCTCAGGGCGGTCCTCGTTACGACGAGTGGGAACTCCGCCCCGCCATAGTCAGACAGATCTGGGATCGTTTCGGGGAGGCCTTGATAGATCTGTTTGCGAGCCGACGCTCTCACAAGTGCCCCATGTGGTTCTCAGTCAGTCGAGCAGATCATCCCCCCTTGGGGGTGGATGCCTTCTCGATCTTTCCATGGCCGCCCGGTCTTCTGTACGCCTTTCCTCCTGTACAGCTGTTGGGTCAGCTGTTGGAGCAGATACGGAGGGAGCGCAGGACGGTGATCCTGGTCACGCCCGACCGGGGCACGGCAGTGTGGTTTCCGGTCTTGATCCAGCTACTCGTCACTCCGCCTTGGGTTATTCCTTGGTCGACGATGGCCCTCTCTCAGCAACACGGGTCGCTGTTCCAGTACCCGGTGTTGTGCCAACGCCTGTCGGTGTGGCTGGTGAGAGGGTAGGTCTGGAGAGGATGGACCCTTCTGTGGTTAATACCATCCGGAATGCGCATGCTCCCTCCACTGTTGCGCTTTACGCGGGCAGATGGCGTATGTTCCAAGAGTGGTGTAAGGCGGGGGGCCGGGACCCAGTCTCCTGCCCCCTGGATGCTGTCCTTAGTTATCTTCAGTCTCTCCTTGGTAGACTGTCGGCTTCGACGGTGAGGGTATATGCAGCAGCTATATCCTCCTATCATGAGGGGTTTGAGGGGGATGTCTTGTTCAGCCACCCTCTTGTGAAGCGTTTCCTGCTTGGCGCTCGATGCGTTAAGCCGGTGCAACGCTCTTTGGCTCAGAGTTGGGATCTTCAATTGGTCCTCAGTCGGTTGTCCTTGGCCCCGTTTGAGCCGCTTGAGCAATCGCTGTTGGGACAGTTGTCCTTCAAAACCGCGTTCTTGCTGGCTGTCACCTCCGCTAAACGCGTGGGTGAGCTCTGTGCTCTTTCGGTACGTCCAGAGTGCCTGTCTTTTCGTTCCGATTGCGGTGCCACTCTGCGGCCTAATCCTGCTTTCGTGCCTAAGAATATCCGGAGTTCCTTCCGCTCCAGGGATATTGTGGTTCAGGCGTTTCGTCCGCCCCCTCACGCTAGTGAGTTAGATGCGGGCCTTCACCTGTCATGTCCGGTCCGTGCTTTGGGAATTTACCTCAGCCGTACTCAGGACCTCAGGGTTACCGATCAGCTTTTTGTCTGTCACGGTGGTTCTTGTGCCGGTAAGGCACTATCGAAACAGCGCCTGTCCCATTGGTTGTGTGAGGGCATTGCCCTCTGCTACACATTGGCCGGGCTGGATCCCCCTGGGCGCGTCAGGGCGCACTCCACTCGTGGGGTGGCTGCCTCTGCCGCTCTGCTGGGTGGGGCCTCGGTGGAGGACATCTGTGCTGCAGCTTCATGGTCCTCCCCGGGCCCCTTTGTAAGGTTTTACCTCATGGACATGACCGGGGGTTCTGTCTCCCAGGCGGTTCTGGGGTGTGTGGCCTTTCCTGCTTCCCGTCCTTTGGTAGGGTAGCAGGAGTGTGTGGGTATGGGCCACAGTGTGTTAGTTCACACGTGGTTCCGCCTGTGCTGTGTGTTCAAGGGGTTCTAGTTCCCTCTTGCTCGCACTCGGTGGAGTTGACTGCGCCCCCCCTTCATTAGGAAGGATGGGGTGATGGGACTCCCCAACCCCTTGATGTGGGCTTACGGGTCCTCAGGGGGTGCATTTGTCGGGCCTCGCGTCCGCTCTACCCCATATCTCGATAGGCTTAAGAGTGGGACGCGATGGCCAAGTACGATAATATAACGTAAGGTTATGTATATAACCTAGTTATATGAGTACTGGCTGAGCGTCCCGCTCTTAACGGCCCTGAGTCCCCGTTTTGAGGAATCTTTTCCTGGAAACAGGTTTTTTGGCGAGGAAGAGTGTTTGGTGACCATGCCTAGTGTCTTATAGGCTACGCCTCCATAGGGGCGGGACCCGGCAGGTGTGGGCGTATTTGTTTTTCGTTAGTGGAGTACAGTAGGTACATGAGATAAGGGATATCTCGATAGGCTTAAGAGCGGGACGCTCAGCCAGTACTCATATAACTAGGTTATATACATAACCTTACGTTTCAGCTTGTGTTGAGAGGGAGGAGGGAGCCACTATTTCGAAATTACTTTGGTAACTTGTAGAAGATGACAGAAAGGCAGCCTTTGGTCGAGGTAAAACGAATTCAGTTGTCATCATATGATGTTCTCAAATCAATGAGTAATCATGTTTAATAATCAGGATTTAAATATCAGTCAAACTAATCATGATCATGATTTTTTCCATAATGGAGCAGCCAGGGCCGCCTGGGAGAAATGCGAGGCCCTTTGCGAGATTTAAACACGATCACAAAGGCAACATGAATATACATAGATCCAAAAGGACAAAGATCAACACTTAAATCCAAAGAGAAGAGGGTCTATACCAGAGAAAAGAAAGGAGCAAGGAGCCAATGGCCGACATCAGCTAAATAGGCTAACTGCAAATAGAGTAGCCAGGTACTGACACCAGGCCACACACCGTTAGCTACTACAACAGCTAGCCGGCCCGTTTGGCTCAATATAATGTTAGCTAGCCGGCCCGCTTTGGCTCAATATAACATTAGCTACAACAGCTAGCCGGCCCGTTTGGCTCCCGAGAGAGAGAGAGAGAGAGAGAGAGATATATCCACGGCGGGAATAGAATAGAGTGCATTAAAAACTCACCAAACGTCCAAGAGGATGGAGACAACCGCGTGGAGTTGACGAAGTTCATCTGCCGAATGACCGTCCTCTTCATCTTGGCATAACAATGCTGCACGCGCTCTCTCTAGGTTAGCTAACGCTAGTTAGCCTTTAGCTAAGCTAGCTACTAGCCGACATCATCATGGCTATCCCGACTGAACCACACGTTAGCACTCGATATTATAACGTAGCTAAAGCTAACTAGATGTCCCTGCCTTTAGCTAAGCCGACATGGCTAGCCTGACTGAACTGTCTAACATGCAACAACTTTCATCTTCAGTCCATCTGCCGAATGACCGTCCTCTTCCTCTTGGCTGGCATAACTAAGCATAACCTCCAAAGCTGCACGCGCGAAATAGTCAAACGCAGCTGACGCACGCCGGCGTACACATGATGTAACCCCTCCCTTCGTTGAAACCAATAGTATGTCTGCTGCAGAGCCCCAGAGCTCCAATAGTGAGTATGTCTGCTGCAGAGCCGCAGAGCCAGGAACAAGTCACACACATTCTACAAACGTGTCTAATGTGAAATATATAAGCATATAAGCAAAACTAGATTTTAGGTCTGTGATGAAAAAGGGCCTCGCGGGAAGGGGGGCCTTGCAAAAAATAAAAAATAAAAATAAAAAATAATAATAAAATAAATAATAAATAAAAAATATTTTCTTTAAATTTTTTTTAAATTTCTTTTGTGCGAGGCCCCCCTTCCTGCGAGGCCCTGTGCGACCGCACTGCTCGCACACCCCCTGAGGCGGCCCTGGGAGCAGCCCTGTAAGGGAGAGTGTTTTGGGGCCACATGCTGCAACAAAGGACTTATACAACACGTTTTGACATTCAGTATTTTCATTCATTTCGTCAATAATTCATATTGTGTTATTTATTATTTGAAGTGGACTTGCTCAAATTAACTTTGGACAGCGGAGTGATGCTGTATTCAAGTTCATTGATAGTCCATTGGCATACACCTCTTTCTCTGTTTGTATATCCCAGTAGCCCTGAGGCAAATATTAATTAAAACGATAGCAGAGGTAGGTAGTCTCTTTAAAATAGCACCGTCTCTCACACTCTGTGTCCATACACAATCCTGTCTAAGGGGGTAAGGGTTTCTTCTTTAATCTATACACCTTCAAGCAAATAACAGATCTTCCACTATTCTGCACATCTTAACCACCCTGTGTGATAGTCTCTCAGAACTTTATGGACCACTGGGCACGATGATGGAGAAACTTTGTAAAATAGTCAGAAGGTGATGGGTAAAGTTAGTTTAAAAATCCCCTCCACTCAATTTCTTTTTTTAATTGTTAACTCGTCTTGGAGGCATGGCTTTGAATATAGCCACATTGTTATTTATGGTTAAACTCCTCTTGGAGGCATGGCTTTGACTGTACAGATTGTTATTTATGGTTAACTCCTCTTGGAGGCATGACTTTAAATATAGCCTACACATGGTTATTTATGGATAACTCCTCTTGGAGCATTGGCTTTGACTATACACATTGTTATTTATGGTTAAATCCTCTTGGAGGCATGGCTTTGACTATACATATTGTTATTCATGGTTAAATCCTCTTGGAGGCATGACTTTGACTAAACAGATGGTTATTTATGTTTAACTCCTCTTGGAGGCTTGACTTTGACTATACAGATTGTTATTTATGGTTAACTCCTCTTGGAGGCATGACTTTGACTATACAGATTATTATGTATGGTTAATTAACTCCTCTTGGAGGCATGCCTTTGACTATACACATTGTTATTTATGGTTCTATATCGTACTACAGTAGCTGCCACTCAGCGTCATCTGCACACATCTCACTCCAGTGACGTGCACTGAATAAAACCTCACAATGTACCCTTACATACCAACATCCGTCTGACCACACCCCCATCTGCTACCTACATAAGCAGGGGTGGGGCCACACACTCATCTCCTTCTCAAATTTCACCCCAATAGGAAGTGCCTGTATACCAATCACTTGATATGGGAAAGAAAGTATTTAGCTGAAGAGATGAAAACTGAAACACTTGTACTGCGGTATAGCCAGTTTATACCCGCAGGTGTGTTTTGGAGTTTTTTCTTGAGGGGTTATAGGAACAACCACCGCATGTGGTACCAAGAGGGTGGTTGATTCCCTGGTGTGTTGGAGCGGAGTCAACTCCTGGGTTACCCGGTTGAGTGTGCCCCTGCACGTTCATGACGTCTGCCAATCGTGTCAGCCTCGGCCCCTCTGGGTCAGGGTTTTTTGGTGGAGGCTTTGTCATGGTGCGCAACAATGCCAGCATACGCCCCTTCCGCCGGGGTGCTGTTTTCAGTTGACCCCTTTGGCGCCTGTCTCGTCCGCAGTGCTCCAGGCTCGGGTCAAATGCCTGCTGCCTGGATTGAGGGATCGACCTCTTCTGGAAGTCTCCCCGGTGCCCTGCTTGCTCCCGCTGTAGTGTAGCCTCTTGAGTGCTTCGAGTTACAGCCATGCTGACTGCCTGAGTGTGCCAGGGTCAGTGTGCCAGGCAGCGTGCTAGTGGGGGGAAGGGCCCGCTCTTGGATGGGCCCTGTCCGAATACGCTGGCGATGTGGGGGGCGGTGTCACTAGTGACCGCCTGGTGAGGTCTTGATGCTGTGGCGTCGTTGACCTCTCCGGGCCCCCTTTTTCTGGGGGATCCAGTCCCTTCAGTGGGTCTGGGTCTTCCTTCGCGCTCCGCTGCTACGGCCTTGCCACAGGGTTGAGTTTACTCTTGACCCCGTGATTTTGGGGGCGGTAACGAGGTTTGTTCCTTCCGTTCGTTCCCTGGTGGCATGCGGGTTGTGCGTGTGCGTAGTCGTGGGGTCAAGCCACGGTCTGCTCACCCTGTGCATTGAGTTGCTCGAGTTCCTCTTCGCACGGTCGGATCCGTCTCCCTCCCGTCCTCCAATAGGGAGGGTATCCTCCATTAGGGAGGGTCGGGGGGCTCGGTCCTCCCCGGTCTGATGGTTGTGGGGGGCCTCAGCGTGGTACATTTGTCGAGCTTCGAGCTCTCACTCAGCCTCTGTTGTGCAGATGACGCTGAGTGGCAGCTAGTATGATATAGAATGATAGGTTATGAATATAACCGTAGTTCTATGAGTACTAGTGACGCTCAGCGTCTAGACGCCATTGCGGCCCTTGATCTTTCCTTGTGGTGACATTTTTTGGGAAGGAGATGAGTGTGTGGCCCCACCCCTGCTTATGTAGGTAGCGGATGGGGGTGTGGTCAGACGGATGTTGGTATGTAAGGGTACATTGTGAGATTTTATTCAGTGCACGTCACTGGAGTGAGATGTGTGCAGATGACGCTGAGCGTCACTAGTACTCATAGAACGATCGTTAACTCCTCTTGGAGGCATGACTTTGACTATACAGATTTTTATTTAGGGTTAACTCCTCTTGGAGGCATGACTTTGACTATACACATTGTTATTTATGGTCACCTCCTCTTGGAGGCATGGCTTTGACTATACACATTGTTATTTATGGTCACCTCCTCTTGGAGGCATGGCTTTGACTATACAGATTATTTTGTATGATTAATTAACTCCTCTTGGAGGCATGCCTTTGACTATACACATTGTTATTTATGGTTAACTCCTCTTGGAGGCATGACTTTGACTATACAGATTTTTATTTAGGGTTAACTCCTCTTGGAGGCATGGCTTTGACCAGGAGAAATGCGAGGCCCTGTGCGAGATTTAAACGTGAGCCCCCCCCCCCTCCCCCCCCCCCAAAGGTAAAAAAAAAAAAAAAAAAAAAAAATATATATATATATTTTTTTTTTTCATACAGTCAACATATTCTTAAATAATAGCGCTGCTCGAGGCTGGGCATGATACAGTCAACATATAGCAAGAGAGAGAGCGAGAGAGAGCTCCCGTTCTACAGTCAATATACAGTGTACAGAGAGAGAGAGAGAGAGAGAGAGAGAGACACATTGGAAAGAAATTGAAATGCTATTTGGCCCTAAACAGAGAGTACACAGTGGCAGAATACCTGAGCACTGTGACTGAAGATCCTTGACTAGGTACAGACTCAGCGAGCACAGCCTAGCCATCGAGAAAGGCCGCCATAGGCAGACTGTGTGTGTTAGAAAGAGAGAGAGAGAGAGCATGTGTGTTTGTCGTGTGTGTGTGTTTTAGAGAGAGAGTGTTGTGAAGGGCCAGATTAAACCGAATATATATATTTATTTATATATATATATTTAATTGTATTTGTATATTCTCTAATATTCCCTGATATCCCTTGTATATTCCTTGTACAATATGCATTGAATATCCATTCTAGCCTACTGAACATCCCATAATAGTCTCCATTCTACTATTGGTCGAGACCTTGGTGCCAGGCTGCCATACCCCTCAGACCCAGTTCAAACGTACCGCTCCACATGTACGAACAAGTCCTAGTTCCGCGTAGGAATCTGACTACCGCACCACTAATGGGACTATTTGTTCATAGTGCGTATATATACTGCGCTACTAAAGTAGGACTTTCTTTTCAGTCCAGTTTCTTACCCTCCAATAGAGTCACAGACGTAAAGCCTCCCCGCGACGCCACGTGTGGGAGTAAGGCCAAGTTCGCCTACCATCGGTATTGAGACATCGTGTATATTAATATTTGAATAGTCATATTTGGCACTATATCGTCGTGTTGGACGTAGTCTATTAAGCTAATAATAGTCTGTTAATATATAGTGCTTCGTGCGGTGAGAATACTACCGTAGTCAGTACCCCATCGTTTCGGGCAGAGAACTGGCTGCTTATCCAGGGTGGTTGACCCCACGTGAAGCTGCACCCGAGGAGCCCCAGAGCCGACGAGCGAGTGGACCTGTATACCGGATTATTCTACCGACGACAGCCCGCCTTCCCAGGCACGGATTATGCTTTGTATACTTTGATTATTCCATGGATAAAGACCCCCGACACTGCCGTGTGTTGGAACCCCCCCCCCCCCCTGGAGAGGACCAAGCCGAGTAAACAACCCTGAACTTGACCAACAGACGAAGTCTATACCCCCCACAGACCACCTCCCCCCACCGGTCCAAGCGAAACCTAGCAACCGGGAAGGAGCAGCATATCCTGTGGAGAGGCTAAACCAGAGACTACAAGCACTGGATGACCTAACTGAAGACGAAGAGGAAGAGGAGGAGAACCACGCCCGACGACAGCACAGTACTCTACCGGACCAGGAGGTCCGGTACAGCCCAGGCTATACTCCCGCGGAGCTGCGCTACAGACCCCCGACTCTATACACGGGTGAGCACGACGCACGACCCGCACCGAGGAACAGCACCTGGACAAGCGGGCCATGGTACACTGCCGGTACCAGCCCATACCAAGGAGCGGGAGGAGACTCGCCTAGGAGGCCTCTCCCCCAACGCTCGCCGATGTATCCACAGTCAGCGTCATACATTGGCACGCCTATGGTACCCGACTTCACCCAAGAGAACCGGGCCCAGTATACGGAACTCCGCATGTGTCTGGAGACCATGTTGGTGGATGTATTGGATGAACGCCATAAATACGCCATCCTACTGAAGCACTTAAAGGTACCCCGCGCACATAATATAGCGCTCGCCTACGCGACTTCCACCACCCCATACACAGCAGCGCTGGTAGCATTGGACCAGAGGTATGGGCGCATATGGGATTACGTGATCCAGGAGATCCGACACATCGACCGCTTACCCCCAGCAATAGACAATCGAGCACTGGACGACCTGTCCATCAGAGTGCAGTCCCTGGTAGGGATGTTGGGAGCGCAGAGAGAGAAGGGGAGGCATGAACTTTACGCCAACTCAAATGTGGAAAGGATCTTGGAGAAGCTGCCGCCCGCTCGACAGGAGCGTTTTAGGCGACAGAGGGACCACCGAGACCCGAATGGCCCGAACCGAACCTCCTCGATCTAGCAGACTTCCTGGCGAGAGAAGTCAGCAGCCTACGGCTAGATACATTCGGACGGAGCACCCCTGGCTCCAGAGAAGGAACCAGACGACTAAATGATGGAAGAAGATCGGTGACTGTGATGCACCAATCGGAGTCAGTACCGAGCAGCAGGAGCCACAGTACCCCCTCCAGAACGGAGAAGTGGAAGATAGTGTGCCCCTACTGTGAGAAAGAACACTGGCTAGCGCAATGTGACTCCTTCCCCAAGCTGAACGCGGAGGAAGCAAGTCAATGGATAAAGTCCAACAAGCGCTGTTTTCGCTGTGCGCGCTCACACATGGCAGCCGAATGCCGCTTAAAGAAAAGGTGCACCAAGTGCGATGGAGCCTGAAGTGGATTCCCAAGCTGTTTCGGTTCTGCTCTGATCAGAACCTGTTTGCTGCTAGTACTCTGCGTTGTGATTCAATACCTTAAAGCTCTGGGAATCACTTCTCTTCAAACTGAGTGAGCAGGCAGAAGGAATTAGGAGGAAGGTAGTTTAACAGTTGTTTAATCAAAGTTTAAGAGTGTATACAAATTATAATAAGAAAATGCTATAGTTGTTATCACGAACACTATGCCGTAAGTGATAACAACCAGACTAATATTACAGTATAAAGAATGATAGTTGATAAGTTGTTGATGGTCTCTTGTTGTCTGATAACCAAGAGTTGGTTTTCCCTCCAAAAAGTCCTTTGTTCTCGTTGCCTGCTTCCTTGGATGAGATGGTGGTGAGGTCCTGTCGTGTTGGGTTGGTTGGTTCAGAGTCCCTCTCCTCCCATCACACCCCATTCTTATAGCCCAAAGCCCAGTGTCTCGGAGTTGATGACATCACATTATTGCCCCAATCACAAGCCTGCTAAGCTGGTATTTGAAAATAGGGGTTTGGCTTATAGGCCAAACCCTCTTCACATTTCTGCAAACGGAGGCTGTATCAGCAATCTACCTTAATCAAAGTTTAAACATTGCATCATTTTCATTTCCTTATATCTATATTTGAATTACAATTGCCCACATAAACACAGATATATTTCTTTATCACTAAGTCTACTGACTTTCAGACAAATATCTAACAAATCTAATCATTTTGTTAGCTTAATAGAATATATTTCAATACATAGAACAATCAATTAATCATATTGAACATAAATGAAAATAGCACAGACACATTAACTAATTGTAGACATTTAAGTATGACCAAACCTAATTATATTTTAACTTACTTCAATGACTTAATTCAAGATTACAAGTACAATATACCAGGAAATAGTTAGCTTGTTTGGAGATCTTCTGTGTGTGTGTGTGTGTGTGTGTGTATGTGTCTGTGTGTGGGTGTGTGTGTCTATGTGTGTGTGTGTGTGTGTGTGTGTGTCTGTCTGTCTGTATGTGTGTGTGTGTCTGTCTGTGTGTGTGTGTGTGTCTGAATGTGTGTGTGTGTGAGTCTATGTGTGTGTCTGTGTGTGTGTGTGTGTGTGTGTCTGAATGTGTGTGTGTGTGTGTATGTGTATTTGAAAATGTGTGTGTGTGAGTGTGTGTGTCTCTGTGTGTGTGTGACAGGAAACTCCAGCGAGATAACATGTTTATGCGACCTTTTGGTCTTTGTTTGATCTTACAGAGCCCATTGTCCCAGGCCATGGCAGACGGCCCTTGGGTGTTGGGAGGATTCTTGTGTTGATTGACTCAGGCAGCTGTTATCCCTAAATATAATACCTTAGTTTGATTGGATCCTTGATGATTTATGTTTGGATTTTACAACAAGCCCATCTGGACATACTTCACGACAGTAACAGACGGCGCCCTTCACCCGCACCATCCAGCAGCAAAGCGAGCGTCATGTACATCGATCCCGCCAGCAGCAGTGGAGCCCGAGTACTCCTAAAAGTAGTGCGTGTGACACTAAGCTACCAGAATAAAGTCCTGGACACTTACGCCGTCCTCGATGACGGGTCAGAGAAGACCCTTCTGCTCGCCTCCGCTGCGGCCCAGCTAGGGCTGCGGGGAAGCGAAACCCAAATGACAATTCGGACAATAAGACGAGATTTGAAGACGATAAAGGGCGAGAATGTCTCATTCTCTATCGCAGCAAGCGGCCAGCCTGAGCGACGGTACCAGATTACAGACGCTTTCACCAGCCAAGAAATAGGACTGTCGCGGTACACATACCCCGTCGCCAAGCTGATGGAGAAATATGCACATCTGCGCAAGTTACCGATCCCGCTCATAGACAATGCTATGCCGACCCTGTTGATAGGCTCCGACCATGCAGACCTCATTGTCCCGATAGACCGGGTTCATACCGGACCCCGAGGCTGTCCTGCAGCAGTCGAGACCCGTTTGGGATGGACTCTCCAAGGCCCGCTCGCCAAATCTCTCAACCGAAGTACAGCCACTAGATGTCTCCACTCCCGAGTCACAGAGGGAGAAACCGCACTCCTGCAACACGTAGAGCGGCTATGGACCTTGGAACAAATGCCCTTTAAGAACGGAAAGAAAGACATTCGCTCTAAAGATGACATTTACGCCATTCACCTCCTCGAGACAGGGACCAAGAGAGTCCCGGTCAACGGCGTGTTGAGATACGCCACGCCACTCCTGCGGCGAGAAGGAATGCCTACTTTCCACGCCAAGACAGACGCCACAGAACGGTACCTGCTGAACACGGAGCGGCGCTTAGCCAAGAACCCCGCCCAAGAGAGTGTATACCGCGCTGAGATTGAGAAGCTCATCACAGCGGGACACGTCACAAAGATGGACATTAAAGAGGCTGACCAGACCACTGAATCGTGGTACGTGCCTCACCACAAGGTCCATCACAACGGTAAAGACCGCATAGTATTTAACTGCAGCTACCAGATCGGATCCCAAAATCTGAATAAAGAGTTACTGCCCGGTCCCACACTCGGCCCCTCCCTACTCGGCGTTCTACTCCGCTTCCGCCAGGAAAAGGTGGCCATCAGCGGGGACATTAAAGGAATGTTCCTGCAGGTGAGATTAGTAGAGGCGGACAAGCCCCTGTTACGGTTCCTATGGAGAGAGAAGCCAGGAGATGAGCACCCAGCCATCTACCAATGGGAAGTCCTCCCCTTCGGAACGACATGCAGCCCCTGCTGTGCTACATTTGCACTACAGAAACATGTAGCAGAGGACCCAGCAGCGGACGGAGAGGTCCGACACAGCGTAAAGAACAGCTTCTACGTAGACAACTGTCTACAAAGCCTTTCAACCCAGGAAGAAGCCGAGGCTCTCCTGATTAAACTCCGCGCCTCATTGATCAAAGGCGGCTTTGATCTCAGGCAGTGGGCCAGCAGCGATCCGCAAGTACTGCGCAGCCTCTCCTCCGAGGACAAGGCAGCCAGCAGCGAGACCTGGATGGCTACAATCCCGGGAGAAGCCCAGGAGATGACCCTGGGATTGGTGTGGCGATTCAAAACAGATTCGCTTCACTACAGACACAAGCCCCTGACTACGGAGCAGGGAAGGCCGGCGGCGGCGCCGACCACCAGACGGAGTGTGTACACAACACTCGCCCGACAATATGACCCGCTAGGATGTATTCTACCGTACACCACCAGGGCAAAAATGATTGTACGAGCATTGTGGGACAAGGACCAGGGCTGGGACGACCCCATTGCCGCACACCTTGCATCCCCCTGGAGAGAGTGGGAGATGGAGCTCCACTCACTCCCAGGCGTTAATATGCGCCGAAGCTACTTCCCACCCACGGTGAGGCCGGAGACATGTAAAATGGACTTACACGTCTTCAGTGACGCCTCAGAGGTCGCATACGGATCAGTAGCCTACTTGCGGGCCCAAGAGAAGGGGGGAGAGATCTACACAGCATTTGTCCTTGCCCGCTCGAGAATAGCCCCACGCAAGCAACAATCTATCCCACGTCTAGAGCTCTGCGCAGCCCTAGCCGGAGCGCACCTAGCCACGCTCATCCGACGTGAGCTCACCATACCGGTGTCTAGAACAATCCTGTGGTCAGATTCCACGACGGTACTCGCCTGGATCAAATCGGACTCATGCAAGTACAAAGTCTTCGTGGGAGTCAGAGTCACCGAGATTCAAGACTTAACCGAAGAGTTAACCGGAGAAACAGAGTGGCGCTACGTTGATACAAAACAGAACCCAGCTGACGTCATCACCCGGGGGATGCCCCTGGATGACCTCACCCGTCGCAATGTCTACAGTGACGGCCCCGCATTCCTAAGACTCCCGGAAGGACAGTGGCCCATGCCTATCCCGAGGGAAGCAAGTCCAGAGGAGGTGGAAAATAAGAAGTCTGTGTTCTGTGGATTGAGCACCGTAGCCTCCACCGACCCTAACATAGACGATTGCACGTCCATAGAGAGTGCACAACAAAGAACATTCCTGCGGTACCACCCGGAGTGCAAGTCCCCCGCTGATATGTCAGCAGCTAACTACGAGGAAGCAGAATTGCTTCCACTGCAGCGAGCCCAGAGAGACAATTTGACAGAAGGAACAGTCGTCATGACTATTGATCAATCACTGCCCAGAGCTATGTGGCCGGCCGGCCGCGTAAGCAAAGTGATCACCGGTGCCGACGGCAAGGTCCGAGCAGCTGAAGTGCTCGTCCAGGGTCGCACTTACACCCGTCCCGTGGCGAGGCTCATAGAACTGCCCCGACTCCCAGACACAATCGATGATGACCATGACCCTATAACCCTATGACTTTGTGAAGTTGACTGACCCCTACAGCAAACCCTTATGTGTAAATAGACAACGCGATTAATCTGTCTCTGTTTAACTGATTAGGTCTGGGACCTATTCAGGGGGTGGCTGTTGTGAAGGGCCAGATTAAACCGAATATATATATTTATTTATATATATATATTTAATTGTATTTGTATATTCTCTAATATTCCCTGATATCCCTTGTATATTCCTTGTACAATATGCATTGAATATCCATTCTAGCCTACTGAACATCCCATAATAGTCTCCATTCTACTATTGGTCGAGACCTTGGTGCCAGGCTGCCATACCCCTCAGACCCAGTTCAAACGTACCGCTCCACATGTACGAACAAGTCCTAGTTCCGCGTAGGAATCTGACTACCGCACCACTAATGGGACTATTTGTTCATAGTGCGTATATATACTGCGCTACTAAAGTAGGACTTTCTTTTCAGTCCAGTTTCTTACCCTCCAATAGAGTCACAGACGTAAAGCCTCCCCGCGACGCCACGTGTGGGAGTAAGGCCAAGTTCGCCTACCATCGGTATTGAGACATCGTGTATATTAATATTTGAATAGTCATATTTGGCACTATATCGTCGTGTTGGACGTAGTCTATTAAGCTAATAATAGTCTGTTAATATATAGTGCTTCGTGCGGTGAGAATACTACCGTAGTCAGTACCCCATCGTTTCGGGCAGAGAACTGGCTGCTTATCCAGGGTGGTTGACCCCACGTGAAGCTGCACCCGAGGAGCCCCAGAGCCGACGAGCGAGTGGACCTGTATACCGGATTATTCTACCGACGACAGCCCGCCTTCCCAGGCACGGATTATGCTTTGTATACTTTGATTATTCCATGGATAAAGACCCCCGACACTGCCGTGTGTTGGAACCCCCCCCCCCCTGGAGAGGACGCAAGGTGAGGAGACGCTCTGCAAGACGAGGTCGCTTCACGTCTCTCCTCCGTGGACCGGATGACGCCGGCCCACAAAGAGTCCATCTGCTTTCATCTGTGGTCCAAGGATCGCCGGCGCATTGAACGGCACTACAGTGGGTTCACCTGGGATACCCTTGGCCGGATGAGGCAGCCGGATTCTACCCCCCCCCCCTCCTACTCCTGTCGGCTTACAAGCGACTGGATTAACCCCCCCTAGTGTGTCCAGTATATAATCATTAAAGTATCATTGCTGTTATTCCTTAAACTATTCCAGGTCGTATATGTACCACCTGCGCCTTCAGAGATTGGACATTCTCTATTGATATACCGACGAATACTCTTGCCATAAAAGTGCATACTAATTTCCATTCATAAATGTGATTGATTTGATTAAGTGCTTGCTCTACACACCATCGCTGTGTAGAAATAAAGACCTATTTCTAATTCGTACATTTGTGTTGGATCCGTTTCATCTACGTGACAGTGTTCATCATAATATATTTATGCCGTGTACTGGGTGGCCGAATATTAAGTACAAAGGTAGTGGTAGTAAGTATCATATCTAGTAATACAGTCAGGGAATTGTACCCCTCAGTTACAGAGAGCATGTATGAGAGATCCAAAAGGACAAAGATCAACACTTAAATCCAAAGAGAGAGAGAGAGAGAGACACATTGGAAAGAAATTGAAATGCTATTTGGCCCTAAACAGAGAGTACACAGTGGCAGAATACCTGAGCACTGTGACTGAAGATCCTTGACTAGGTACAGACTCAGCGAGCACAGCCTAGCCATCGAGAAAGGCCGCCATAGGCAGACTGTGTGTGTTAGAAAGAGAGAGAGAGAGAGAGAGAGAGCATGTGTGTTTGTCGTGTGTGTGTGTGTTAGAGAGAGAGCATGTATGAGAGATCCAAAAGGACAAAGATCAACACTTAAATCCAAAGAGAAGAGGGTCTATACCAGAGAAAACAAAGCAGCAAGGAGCCAATGGCCGACATCAGCTAAATAGGCTAGCCAGGTACTGTGACACCAGGCCACACACAGCTTTAGCCAACGGCCCAACGCTACCCAAGCTACACAAACGACCAAGACATTCACACACAGCACATGTCGTATCTCCAAATGTTGTGAAGTAACATATGTTTTGCCTGGAAAAAAATATTGTTATTAACAAAACATTCGGGAGGGGAAGGAAGGAAGAGTGGGGTAATGTCATTACATTTTCATTCATCTTACCTGCACCAAGGAACGCAGGGCGAAAGGCCGCAACACAGGTCTCCACGTTGACGAAAGGCCTCTCGCTGGCGGGACAAAAAGAAGCTATGCTATGGCCGGAGCCTTGTCATGGTGCAGGCCCGACTACATCTTCTGTCAAAGATGATGTCGTAGTCAGAGTGCCAGAACCCCCTGCTATTCTCACGGCTAATGTCAATGGTCGTAGCACAAGCTAACAGCTAACTCTAGGCTAACTGATAGCATCAAACTAACGTGCGCAGCCGGCAGCTAACGTCGTAGCTAAACAGCTAACTGGCTAACAGTTAGCTCAACCCGGCTATCGCTAACCATTAGCTAACGCAGAAGCAAGTTATGCGGCTACCACTGAAACTGTACAACATGAGAAAAGCAATACAGGTGCTGACACCAGGCCACACACCGTTAGCTACTAGTACTACAACAGCTAGTCGGCCAGTTTGGCTCCAGAGAGAGAGAGAGAGAGAGAGAGAGATCCACGGCGGGAATAGAATAGGTTGCATGAACTCACCATAACGCAGTATCAATGGTAAAGTTGGAAGGAGACTTTCTTGGCCCACGGTGTAATTTCTTCTGATCCATGCTGCTTTTGAAAAGACATCCACTCGCTCCTCTGAATAGCGCTGAATTAGATCCCTGTACCTCGTGGGTCCGAGAAGAGCACGGAAACACTATTCTAAAATCTGTAGAGCAGCAGAGCCACAGAAACCGGAACACTGCAGTCTGCAGAGCTGCAGAGGCAGGAACAAGTCAGACACATTCTACAAACGTGTCTAATGTGAAATATATAAGCATATAAGCAAAACTAGATTTTAGGTCTGTGATGAAAAAGGGCCTCGCGAAAAAAAAATAATAATAATAATTATTTGTTTTTGCCACTGAAACAGAAATCAAACACAAACAGAAGTCTCTTGAGGCGTGTGTGTGTTTAGCTTGCAATGCAGCGGGATTTGCGATATGTGTGTGTGAACCAAAGAAACTATCAAATTCTTTCTGTGTGAACCAGGAAAACAAAGGAGGACTGGAGTAACATGTGTTGCCTTGGAATACAGCTACCTTAGCATTATCTAAAAGATAAAATAAATTGTTTGTGTTTGTACGTTTCCAAATTGTGTCAAGCAACATGTTGCTTAACGTTCATAGACGGACTGACGCACTTAAGTCGTGGCTAGCTGTTGTGCTACTGTACATGGACCCAAATACTAAACACTTATCTATCACATCTAACCCGCCTTGTTAACACATTGAGTGCCACGGACGCGTTTTGTCATTAGTTCATGCCGACCGTTGAGTGCCCCTGACGCTATATAGCGTTTGTTTGGCTTTTTTTTTTATTGGCGATTTGAATTCATATTTCATCAATCGAGCCTCGGGTTAGTGCTGCAGAGTCTCTCTGAGCTCAATTGGGAAGATACCGCCCCCTATCATCTCTCCCTGTGTAACTGCACCCCATTACTTTACACTGATGCAGGGGGTGTGGCCAGTGTGCTCATTTTACTTTTCCGTCAAGGCCAACTGAAGGATTGATTGTGCTCGCCGGTCCGGAAAACGTGTGGATTATGTATTTACAGGACCCAACACTGTAATCAATAAGCGTGATCAATATTTGGAATGGCGATCAGGAATTGGAATAATCTTTTTGGATAACATCTGATCTCAGGTAAGGAATTTATTTTACCAGTCTTAGGATAATCAGAGCTGTTTTCACCTATATCTCAGCGTTTGCCCTATGCGTGTGTGTGTGTGGCTGTGATCGCTGATCAGGAAATGAGAGAATCGATTTTTCAGCCCGCCTCTATAGCGTGCATAAGTACACATATAGGGGAAAGTGGGGTAAGTAGTGCCAAGGGGCAAGTAGTGCCACCCCTGTTATCTAGAAAACCATAGAAGAAGTTGGTCATGTGACAACATATTTTTGAAGAGGCATCCATTTCACTCAACCTGCAGAGAAGGGAGACACCTGGCTTGAGAGGTAAGCACATTTAAGTTCAAAGTTCAATTTTATGTATATGAAAATAGATTCCTGGGAGTGATTTTAGACCATAAACTCTGCTGGAAACCCCATATAGAATATGTGAGGGCTAAGATGGCAAAGATCATCTCAATTATTAGTAAGGTGAGACATGTACTCAATCCCAACTCATTGCACACTCTGTACTGTGCAATGATCTTGCCTTACCTGCATTACTGCACAGAGGTATGGGGTAACACATACAAAACAACCATAAATACATTGACAAAAGAGCAATAAGAGTAATAAACAATGCAGGATATCGGGACCACACACAGTCACACACTGTTTCTATAATCACACATTTTGAAGTGCAAACCCCAATGGGTTTCTGTTAGAATTTTTTTTTGTTGGTCTCCGTGCACAGATTTTATTTTTTATTTTATCTCTTCCCACGGCGACTATGGATAGGGAATTTCTTTATTTAATTAAAATGTTCACGACAACATGGATGCATGCACTCTGCCAGCATGTTTAATATCCGTAATACTAAAGGTTTGACTAAGATTTTTATGAAATTTGATTGTAAAAAAAAAAAGAAAAAAAAATGATTTACCACCATTAGCCTTTTCATGTCACGCACCACCTAGAGGGCGCTCGCGCGCACCACAAGGGGTGCGCGCACCACAGTTTGGGAACCACTGGCGCTAGAGGATGAACAAAAATATTGTGAAACATAAATCAATTCAAATCTAGACAAAACAAATCTATTTTCGATAGGTACAGAAGGGAAGAGGAGCTTTAATTGCATATTAATAAAATAATACATAATGATACTGTATTGTACGTTATATCATATTACATTATATAATCATATTATAATTCATTTGTATATTATATTAAACTATATTTACACTATATACTATTATATTATGGTACTATATTATATTGTATATATCATGTACTATATATCTCATATCACATTATATGTTGTATACACTATTATGTACTATATACTATTATATACTGCAGGTATACTATACTGTAATGTGTACTATATGTGTGTACTGTGTAATGTGTACTATATGTATGTACTGTATGTAAAAAAAAAAAAAAAAAAAAAATTAAACGTAAGTCTTCAGGGGTAGGGCCCGACAAGCCTATGCTTCTCCCTAGCCCTTTTCGGACAATGCTGCAATAGCAGCTGGTAAAACTTTGGCGATTTATGGAATGACCATTGTTATGTGTCCAAAACCCCAAATAAAAAATAACTGAACTGAACTGAACACATCATAATAACAAAGCAACTTGCACTCCTGCAGCTCACCTGGAAGGTGTTAGGTGGGGAGGGGTAATGTGTATTGCAATGGGTAAAGTAGTGCAACATGCTCCAAGCTTTTGAAGTTATCTGGCTCAAAACAAGCTCATCAAGAATCATCATGGTTAATAAGACATAGATTGAAAAGTATCTGCTTGATTTGCACAAGTGATGGCATAATTTTACTGTCTATTCTATTTTATTAACAATTTTTACTGCACTTTTTTACTGTCTATTCTATTTTTATTATTTTTCTTACTGCCTATTTTAAAACTAAATCAACCCGTAAAGAGAGAGGCCTATTGGGATGGTAGATCCTAATATATGAAAAACTGTGATTTGCCTTACTTTGCTGCTATCTTTTTATGTTCGTTTTATATGTTTTTTTGTCATTTTAAAACTGATTTGCCTTACCTTGCTGCTATCTCTTTTATGCTTGTTTTATATGTTTTATATGTCATTGTATGCCATATAATCAAACCATAAACAAAGTGGCCTATTGGGATGCTAGATTCTAATGTGACTTTTTTTTTTTTAATGTCTGCACTTTATGTGCTCATTTTGTGCCTGTCTTTTTTCTGCTTTAAAGCACTTTGAGCTGCAATTGTATGAAAGGTGGTATACAAATAAAGTAATTATTATTATTATTATTATTATTTTGAAGGTATGAACCTGTACTTTCATAGCATGTGTAAAATATTTTTTTAAACGATGTGCCTAGTCACATATTTACCGGAAATGATCCCACTTGTCCGTGACATTGAAATATTCCCAGGCGCGTGGACCGCCACCAATAATTTTTTGCAGAAACCCTGACCTAGACACGAGGAATCTGTGTCTCTGCCAAAACAATACAGTAGCAAAGAACACAATTATCATCATCATCATCGCACTGATATCCCTATTCATAATGCGTATTCGCTTAATTAACTCCATTAAATCTACATACAATATTGTCTGATTCCCCAATCTAGTATTCGAGTAGTTGTTTAGTCTCAGGGCAATTGAGTAAGAGATTTCGTGGGTAAGATTAGACACCGAGATCGTATCACTGCATTTTAATCAAAAGTCCTTGATGCAAATGAATATATTAATGGGATTTAATCAAGTAGTGTTTCATATTGAGCTGTCTGAAAGGACGGGTGGAGAGGGGAGCTTTTCAGCACGCAGGAGAGTAGGCATTCATCACATTCTATTGTCATAGTACAAGGGCTTGCTTTTGTGTGTGTGTGTTTGTGTGGAGGTATGAGAGAGCTGGGATATATGAATTCATAGCTTACAACATGGATGATGAGGGTTTAACTTTGATTTGATACACGTGGTAAGTAGCGTTGGCCACAGAACCTGAGTGGTTGCTCAATGAAAAATCTTTTATGTAATCAAACAAGAAACAAACACACATATCTTTTCACGTGAAATTATTGGGTGGAAACGATAATTTAACAAAAGAACCCACTACAGAAGGGAGGCATTACTCGTTGAATGATTATCCAGCAACGTTTTTTATCCTCGTAATTTCCCTACTGATCGAGAATTCTCAGATGTAATATTGGGCTGGCAATTTCTGAAAGTGTTCCTTTTCACCAGTGGCCTATGCTGAGGAAACCATTCATTCATCTATTACATATTTAAAAAAAAAAAAAAAAAAAAAAAAAAAAAAAAAAATAATAATAATAATAATAATAATAATAATAATAATAATAATAATAATAATAATAATAATAATAATAATAATAATAATAATAATAATAATAATAATAATAATAATAATAATAATAATAATAATAATAATAATAATAATAATAATAATAATAATAATAATAATAATAATAATAATAATAATAATAATAATAATAATAATAATAATAATAATAATAATAATAATAATAATAATAATAATAATAATAATAATAATAATAATAATAATAATAATAATAATAATAATAATACACTTTATTTGTATAGTACCTTTCATACAAGAATCATACAAGTGCTTCACAGCAGTAAAATAAACATAAAATAGACGTACTAAAAGTAATGCAGAGAGACAGTAAGAAAAGAGTAAACGCAATGCAGGCCTGATTACCTGTCTATTTCATTACACCTGTGGACTAGATTAGAGAGATTCTACAGCCATTTGATAATCAGATCTCTGCCTGTAGTCCTCTTCCACCTTCTGAAATAATCTGTATCTAAAATGGCAACCAAGGAGCTAGTAATGAGGGCTATCTGTTCAACTATTAGTCTAACTAATCTGAGCTACAGTAGCTGAGCTTCAGGAGCAGGACCACATCTCAACCCCCCTCCCCCTTTCCTGCTCATTACCTATACACACCTGCTTGGCAACTCTGTTCGTGTTCTTTTGTGCCACAGAGTTCGCAGACATGATGATTGAGCTTGAAGTATCACTTTCAAGACACTGCTGTTGGTATTTAAGGCCATAAATGGCACTGGTCCAACCTACCTTCAGGAGCTTCTCACCCCCCAAACCTCATCTCTGACACTCAGGTCCAGCTGCTCAAGCCTCTTCACCATGCCCCGGACATAGCTGAAAACTATGGAGGAACTTGCCTTTTCAGCACTGGGCCCCAGAAATCCTCAACTTATGTGCTTTCCTTGGTCATTCTATTGTTTTAATTTAGCTGCTTTTTATTGTTTTATTATGATGAACTGTATATTTTTATTTAGTATGCCATGTTAAATCAACTTACACATTTAAGCGACTTGTGCATTAGCCACTTACTTTGCCTTGCTTCCAGTTCCTGGCATGGATGGAATTTCCCTTAAAGGTCAACCTCCACGTTGTATTTTTGTTCAATAAACAATGTGGACTAGGCCAACAGTGGCTTTCATGAAGAAGGGGGAAAAAAAGTATTGAAATTGACCCAGTTTTAGCGTTTTTATCAAACATTTTGTCTGCCCAACACAATCACCATGCACGTGCATATTTTAATCAATGGTTCATAACGTGCGTGTGTAATCGAAATGATCGTCACAACAGGTGCAGGACAACAGGGGGCTCACCAGGGGGCGCTGAGAGTCACACAGCTAGTGGCAGGCAGAGAGCCTTGCTACCATAGATATAGCTTGCTACTAGCCGAATGAAAATGTATCTGTTTCACCTCACTATTGCTCCGTGATTATAGCCATCCATCCATCTCTAAAGCTAACCACTATTTGTAAAAGCCACAACCACGTTACCATATTTGTAATAATGTAAATCATTGTGTCGTTGTACACATATTGTGTTTATAACGTTAGTAGAGAACATAGCTTAGCTTGGTAGCTATTGTGCTAACAACATATCCCGACATCCGGCTCGCTGGCCGGCATGAACGGCCGACCCAAAATGGTTCTCTCCTCTCTGTAGTACACCCCGTCCCCACGGGTGCCCTGCCGGGGGGCCCATGGACGCGACGGCGGCGGCAGCCGTAGGGTGCTCGAGCCCGTAAAGGCTAGTGTTACACGATAGCTATGAGCTAACTAGCGCTGCGGGCTCCGGCGCCCTGCGGCCGCCGCTGTTGTCGAGTCCACAAGCTCCTCCGCGGGGACGGGGGCACACAAAGAGGAGAGAACCACCCGCAGGGACAGCGGGCTATAGGCTAACGTCAGTGAGTGTAGTGGTCCGTCCCGCGTGTAGCAGGGACGGCGGAGATATAGGCTAACTGTGATGCACCGAGTGAGCCACCATTGATCTAGTACTATGACCCGGACGGACATAAGGCATACGTTTCCTGAAGTGACGTCACGGCCGTGCTAGGTGCTAGCGTCTGATAAGCTTTTAGATTCGGCTCATTAATATGCACCTGTTGTCCTGTTGTGACGTCGGCGTTTGATAAGCTTTTTTGATTCGCGCGTGCATGTTATTCGTGCGTGGACCTTTTTAACTCTTTCAGAGTGGCATTTCCGGTGTCAAATGGAAAAAAATAAATAATGAAATTATATACCAATGATGTAAACTACCCATAATTGATCAGTAGGGTTTAACCTGGAGGTTGGGCTTTAACCTGTCCAATGATGACCTCTTCAACAAAGGACTGACTGGACCCATATCCTATGCCAGTGCAGGGATCCACAGTTAGGGGCTGCTCGATTATGGCAAAAACCACAATTATTTTGAGTGATATTGAAATCACGATTATTAAACACAATTACTCATTGATTTGAGAACATCATATGACAATGACTGACTTTGTTTTACCTTTCCTCTCCACCAAAGGCTGCTTTTCTGTGATCTTCTACAAATGACCAAAGACGTTTCATAATAACTGGAGAAACGTGCCGTGGCTCAACATGAGCTGAAACTATACTGTTTGGGCTTGATGGGGGAGGGGCAGAGAGCACCGCTGTGAAGGAAGGAAGGGTGCATTGCATTTACAACACAAGACAAAATGAGAGCAACACGGCATGCGGCACAATCATTATTTCATCTCGATCATTTTCATGATCGTGGGAAAACAAAATCGTAATTGAAATTGAAACTTGATTAATTGCCCAGCCCCACGTTAACAAGTCCATTGCACCCCATAGCATCATTGTGCAACCAAGGCACTGTTGGCACAATTGCAACCAGCAGGGGCCAACCCTGGTAATGTATCTTCTAAAAGTCCACTAACTTCTTATTCCATGCTTGTTCCACCTATTCACACACATTCAACCCTTTCCTAAAATGTTTATGTTCTCATCTAATAACGCAAAAGCATCCCCACTCCTCATCCTTCCTCCCCACGGCACCCGACCCACAGACTGCTACACAAGCCCCTCTCATATTCCTCTTTCCAGTACCAGAACGCCAGCTATGTTAAAGCCGGAACACACAAACATTCTGGGAAATACACTTATTTGCCATCTTCCCCAGAGAAGATCTCTGTGTGTCCAGTAGCCCCAGCGAGAGGTCCAAGTGCAGCTCTAGCTCAATCAAAAGTGAAGAAATACAACTTCCAACCACTCCAAACTGATGCAAAGAGGTTAACCTGTTCATCTGTAGACCATTTTCGCCTAAAAGGTACATGCCTAAGTAAATGGAAGATTGCTCCACTTCTGCAAGGTCAATTTGCATGTTCTTGGTATCTAAGGACCCGGGGGAATGTATTTCCAGTGTCAGAAATATTGTGTCTGTTACTAGGCTGAGTAAATTGTAATGAATAAATTAATTATGATTAATTAAGATTTATGATTTTGATGATGATGATCAAAAATTGATACGGGTAGGAGAAAATGCTCACTGAGCTCATTCACCACCTTTATTTTAAATTTTTTTATTGATCTTTTTCCCCCTCCATTTTCCTCCGATTTTCTCCCATCCCAATGTTAGTCGTATGCCAATTCCCAGTCCCTTCCTGGTCGCTGCGCACTTACCCCCCACAGTCAGATCATCTGGGAGAGTGGAGGCTACCACGTGCTTCCTCCGACACACGTCCAGCCAATCACCGCTTCTTTTCACCTGGCAGCGCGGATTCTCATCGAGAGGGCGTAGCGTGTGGGAGGACCACACTATCCCCCTCAAGTCCTATCCGCGCTTAGCAGGCGCCCCGACCGAACTGTAGGAGTCGCTGTTTACAACGACCCGGACCCACCCCGCCAGCTTCTCCCACCCTCTAATACAGCCAATTGTATTAGTGCAGACGGCCAGCCAAGCTGGTGACAACCCCGGAGCTGTGAGCTGGATTCGAACAGGCGAATCCAGCTCACAGCTCCGGGGTTGGTGACGAACGCAATCTCCGCTCGGCCACCTAACCGCCGATCATTCACCACCTTTATGACGAATCAGAGGTTATCATATAAAGGGAGTCAACACACTGTTAAGAATTTATTTAATCCTATCTAAACAAATAATCGAATTAAACAACAAATGTGCACTAGACAATTCCACACGGGGGAAATTGTGAAAGTGTGGGTGACGCCTGTGCACCGCCGGCCAACGGGAGAGGGTCTCTCGCGAGTCTCTATGACAAACGGTTCAAAAGATACAAAAAGGGGGAGGAGCCCTATGGGCATGGTCAACATAGACCAATGAAAGAGGACATCCCTACTGAGTACAATGGCACAACCCCCCCGAAAATTTTTAAACGAATTTGACAAAAAAGTCTAAAAAGTTGTTTTTCAGTCCCATTTCGGGGAAAGTGGTCCAGGGTGGTCGGATCTGAGTTTTTTAAACTTTTTGGACTTTTTTGTCAAAAAATATTTTTTTTATGAAAAATATAAAATATAAAAGAAAACGTATTAAAAAACGTTTCTGAGTTTTTTAAACGTTTTAGACTTTTTTGTCAAAAAATATATTAAAAAAAAAAAAAAAAAAAAAAAACGTATTCAAAAATCTATATGAGTTTTAAATTTTTTTAGGGAAAATATATATATAAAAAAAACATATTAAAAAAAAACATATTAAAAAACTTCTGAGTTTTTGAATTTTTTCTGGGCTAAGGGGGTGTGGCCTAAGGGGGTGTGGTCTACGGATCGGGGGAGTGGTCAACATCGACCAATGAAAGAGGATATCCCTACCGAGTCCAATGGCACAACCCGCAAGTCTCGACGACAAACGGTTTAAGAGATACACTAAGGGGGTGTGGCCTAAGGGGCCGTGGTCTAAGGATCGGGGGAGTGGTCAACATCGACCAATGAAAGAGGATATCCCTACCGAGTACAATGGCACAACCCGCAAGTCTCGACGACAAACGGTTCAAGAGATCGACCAATGAAAGAGGATATCCCCCAATGAAAGAGCACATCCCTACTGAGTACAATGACACAACCCGCAAGACAGAGGGCGCTGTCAATCAATTCAGTATGCTACACAGAGGGGCGATTAAGGGTTAACTCCATGAGAGGTCATTGGCAGGTCAGCTGTAGCCATGATCCATGAGCCACACACCTGTTTCCACTAATTAGGCACGAATGACTTGCACTTTCGAACCAATGTATTTCAATGAGGGCAGATGCATGACGTGCTTCTCACGATGATTAAAAGCAAACGATAAAAGATGAAGCGCTGTCACGTTCACATGAACACCCGAGGATCCCAATGAAGGGTTGTGTGCGATATTGTGGCATTCCGTCGACAATTGTGGCCTTGGTGGTGATCGGGACACAAGGGGGGGAAAAGCAAAATAATCTGGTTTTTCTAGAGTGCGGACATATTGGTGTCTATGGGGAGGAGAACCTTCAAACAAATGGTCATCAGTTGAGATAGAAATGTCCTATTCCATTTATTTTTCTTTTGTCAGCGAGGCGACAGCCGTGTCATCTGTTTGATGTGTTGTTTTTATATCTACGTCCAAAATTGAGATCACTGTCGCAATTTACCCAAGGAGGTGGAAACAATTTTATTTCACCTCCTACACTCTAACTTGCAATGCATTTCCAATGGGACCGAAATTTTCCTGTTTAAAGGAACCAAACGGTGAAACTTTTTTTCCCCCTGCCAAACGATGCGGTGAAACTTTCCGAAAAGCAATAGCGCCGTGAGTTGGACGCGAGGCGACAGCCGTGTCATCTGTTTGATGTGTTGTTTTTATATCTACGTCCAAAATTGAGATCACTGTCGCAATTTACCCAAGGAGGTGGAAACAATTTTATTTCACCTCCTACACTCTAACTTGCAATGCATTTCCAATGGGACCGAAATTTTCCTGTTTAAAGGAACCAAACGGTGAAACTTTTTTTCCCCCTGCCAAACGATGCGGTGAACCTTTCCGAAAAGCAATAGCGCCGTGAGTTGGAGCAAGCCGGTCCTTTTGATACCTTTGACGTGTATGGGGCGCGAACGCTCTGGGAGGAGTTGTGTTTGCAAAATCGGTGGAATAAATAAAGAATAAAAAGAGTATAGATTACTATAGTGTGGGTGGCCGATACAACCTGTCCTGTTTGATGGGGAAAGCAGATGGGAGAAGCAGACAGAAGGGTTAGACAGGGAAACATGTATACTGTGTGTGCAGGCAGCTCTCTGCACTGCACAGGTGATTCGAATTGGGGTAACGACCTACCCACTCCACCCTGCTCTTTGAGTCAGAAGACTCCCCATTTGCAGGTAGAGTGGGGGTCGTCACACCCTCCCCCTAAAGATAAGGGTTCTACCCAGTGGCGTAGCGGAGGCCCCCGCCACCCCCGCAGTGCGGGGGGGCCCCGGAGCTTAGGGGGCCCCGCCCCCACTGTAGACTATCCTCTTAGATTTTGTAACGCCAGCGAACAGGGCGCAGACATTGGAGCCCAATATGGTCTGTGGGGCTGCAGCTGGATGCATCTCGAGCAGAGGGCGGGGCCCCCCCTCCCTGCTATGATTTGCTCACCTGCGATAGGGCTAGTCTGATAACTAATGTTCATTGGCAGCGTTCAAAACACAGCGGGAAGGCGCCGGTAAAAATGCCGCAAATATCCAAGCAATCGGCGGTGCTTAGAAAAACAAGATGAGAGCGAAAGCTGCGCCGCGTCCACAGCCCAGCCAGGCCCCCAGCCACGCTACAGCCGGCTGGAGACAGGTTAGAAGAATAGAACATTTTATTCGCCATAACCAGTATGCTACTACAGGTTACATGTATGCATCAAAACGGTTACATTGTTTGTGTGGCTCCGCAGAGCTGAGCGTGAGAGCGCGGAGTTGGGCAGTGGTCTATAGTGAACGAGAGTGTTGTTGTTATTATTATTATTATATCACTTATCTCAGCACCCCCGCTGCTGAAGCCCTGATTATATTATTATACAGTTCCTATACTGTTTACAAAAGATGCCTGAAAAAATAAACATTTAAAAAAGTAGCCTACAGCCACGGGTACCTCTCGGCGTGCCGAAGCTTTTCCTAAATCACTTCCATCATCGAAAACGAGGGGAAAGGGTCGGCTTGCGACCCTGAAAATTTCGCATGATTTTAAAAACGCTGTATTAAGTGAGCCTATTATGGGCTCCACGCGAGCTTTCTACCGTGGGTACATCTGGTCGTCCTGCAACTTTTACTCATTCACATGTAGCCCCGAAAATGCTTAGAAAAGGAAAGCCGAAAGCGTGGAATAAACTCGCCGAAACGGAAGAGTGTCCCACGGGCGCGCCGTGATTCCGATCCGCGTGAAAATATTCACGGTCAAAGAATTAAGGCCAACATGCAAAGGGATAATACACCATACAATGAAACACCATCAAATCAAACAAAGCAACACAAATCATCTCCAACACCCCTGCTGACCGGTCACCCTTTCCCCTCACCCTCCTGCCTCCGCTCTCTGCAACATAGGATCCTAGAAGCAAATTAAGAGAACAAGAGACAGAAGAGATTGGGGGAATAAACGAGACGAGAAGAACAGAGAATGTTAAAAGATGATGCACTTCAAAACAATGGAGTCAACCCTATCAGGTCACTCTACCATTTAAACTTAAATGGTCAACCAAGCCCAGACGCATGTCATCAGGTGCTGGAAAGTTGCGGGCACAACAACATCATCCATCTCATTACAATGACCATAAAGAGATTTTATCTTTTTTTTCCTTCTCTTTCTCTTTCCAATTATCTTTTTCTTTCTCTTTTTTCCCGTTTTCATTTTCTCCTTCCCAACCATCGCACTCTGAATAGTCTCATCATGAACAGCATTGGGACCACCCTGTGATCTCCTGGGCGACCTCTCTGGAAGCCAGTAGGAGCCATGGCAGTCCCTGCTAAGGAACGGGTACTGGAGAAGTGGAACAGAGAGAAACATTATTGCAGTCCCCATAACCCCCCCCCCCTTTAGATGGGCAAAAGTAGGTGGGCTTTAGGAGGTCCACATGTTCATATGTTATTGCATTTTTGCCATGGACTGCAATGGGCCAGGCAGAACCAAACTAACATGAGCAATAACATTTGTCTCATACATTTTTCCAAACGGCACGGCTGTATCTAACAGCGTTTCCAAAGCCGGATCAATTTCCACCTCTGTAGCCAAATCAGACTGTGACATGGACTGAAATGGGTCAGGCAGAACCAAACTAATATGAACAGTCTCAACATCCGCGCCTCGGGTAGCCCCCTGCACATCGCACGTTGCCGTCATTTCCTGCGTCACTGCACAGGCTGGATGCTCAATGATAACATCTGATATGTCGTCAAACATAGGACTAGGAGAGTCTTGTGAGTCTGGACTAGGAGAGTCTTGTGAGTCTGGACTAGGATAGTCTTGTGAGTCTGGACTAGGAGAGTCATGGGTGACTACACTTGGGAGAGGCCCCTCGGCCCACACCTCAGCAAGATTGTTACCCAGATCGATGTCCACACCATCTACAGGCAACACAGCGCGCACACCTCTCTGCATATCACCACTTCCCAAACCTGAAATGAGAGAAATGTTAGGTACAGGAACAGGGAACACAGACCACGTTGGACGAGGAGAAAACAATAAATCTAGCTCCCTATGCTGCAGATCTATTTTGGCAAGCTCAGCCTTTTGCTTAATCTCCTCCAAAGCAAACTCTAGTCTGTGGTTTGCTTCTTGTAAAGCCAACTCTCGAGCCAAGTTCCTTCTGCCGCTCAAAACTAAGTGCCATAGTGCACTATTGGCCTAAACAAAGCGTGCCACACGCAAACAAAGTGCCATACGCCACTGTAGGCCTACAAACAAACAAAACCTATGCTGGGACAATGAAGCTTGAATACCAAGAAAAACAAACAGTCTGATCAAATGAAACCTCCCCCCCTGACGAACTACAGGGCCTAACTAACTAACTACCTCAAAACCGATCGATTTATGATAAAGAAAAGCAGGGTCCCCCTATAGGGGGACCTTAAGGCTTAACAGGTTAAGTTGATATCAATATTATCATCTGACTCTGAGAAGAGAAAATGAGAGCAACACGGCATGAGGCACACAAATCGTTTTATCTCGATCATCTTGTTTTCATGATCGTGGGAAGCTTCCTTTACTCTAATCTCTTCTGTGACATTGAGGATCCAGTCTCTTACCCTGGAGTCACCCAGACGACTGAGCACATCATCGTCACTGTCACCCTCCCCGTCCATGCCCCTTTCAACTAGTCACCTCCCCCCACTGCTACTCACACACGGCTGTTCCTCAATAAATGTGTTGTATTGCATTTGGTCGCGGTGTGGTCCTTTCAGTTCAGAGTGGCTTATACACTTCCCAAAAGCTACATTGTAGCAGATCGTCTACACCTGGATACCTGGATACATGGCAATTAAAGATTATATATATATTATAACTCTCACTACCTGGATACATGGCAATTAAAGAATATATATATATATTATAACTCTCACTACCTGGATACATGACAATTAACACATCTGGCGCCAATAACGTCGTACAACGTGTTTCAAGGTCATGCTAATTCTGCCATTCCACAGCGTACAACGTTATTGAGATCATATTTCATTTTTTCGCCATGGTATTCAGAATTCCCTCACCCAGCCTCGGCTGATACAGTGGGAGCCTGCACAACTCTGCAACGCTTCAATACTGCCGCCTGGTGGTGATCGGGCAAGTTACAACCGGAAATGGATCTCTGGTGATCTCCGTGCACCGGGGAAATGCGTCCGGCACTCACATATTGTTGCGGGACTCTAGACACACATCCGTACATATGGATCGCTGCCATAACTCAATAATCGATATGATTTGGGCGTTTTATTATTATACTTTTTCCTCCAGTCTCATCGGCGAATGGAAAGAGGACGCTGACGTCATTTTCAGTGTGATTGTTTATTATTATTAATGCAAACTGCTCTGATCAATATATCACCCATACTACATAAAGCATTTACTGACGATCACGGAATTATAAACGACCCCCCCCCCCCCGTTCATCCACGCATGATCAGTCATAACATTTAGGATCATGTACAGTTGAAATCTTTAATATAGCGTGTATCGGCAACAAACGGCAGTTGATAATCTATATATTCGTTTATGCCTATAACTCACGTTCTAGGAATTACTGCAGAAAACGATAAAAACATATTTATATTCTAGACGGTATTTTCGTATGAATCTATGTATGAAAAAGTATAACGTTCCTACATCCTGAACGATAGATAATCGATGTTGAATGGGCCATTGTAATGTCAATTTAGCAATACAATTAAAAAAGTTATAGCCCTTTTAGGGGCGGTTAGGTGGCGTAGCGGAGATTGCGTTCGTCACCAACCCCGAAGCTGTGAATCCAGCTCACAGCTCCGGGTTGTCACCAGCTTGGCTGGCCGTTCACACTAATACAATTGGCTATATTAGAGGGTGGGAGAAGCTGGCGGGGTGGGTCCGGGTCGTTGTAAACAGCGATTCCTACAGTTCGGTCGGGCGCGCCTGCTAAGCGCGGATAGGACCTGAGTGGGATAGTGTGATCCTTCCACACGCTACGCCCTCTCAGGAGGATCCGCGCTGCCAGGTGAAAAGAAGCGGTTGATTGGCTAGACGTGTGTCGGAGGAAGCACGTGATAGCCTCCACTCTCCCAGATGATCTGACTGTGGGGGGTAAGTGCGCAGCGACCAGGAAGGGATTGGGAATTGGCATACGACTAACATTGGGATGGGAGAAAATCGGAGGAAAATGGAGGGGGAAAAAAATCAATAAAAAAAAAAAGTTATAGCCCTGCAAAGAAGGTGAACATCTCCATAGGCTTAGAGTGGTGGCAGAGAGTGGTATGAGACGGGCAAACTCCGTGGCAGTTAATGTGTTAAAGGATATATACTGTACAGCACTACAAACATGGGAACTCTCTAACCTCTGTCCCCCCCCCCCCATCTCTCTGAGTGCCTGCTGTCCAAGGTGATGGATGTCTCGGGATCTTGGCCAAGATTGCAGAGACTGCTCTACGTGCACCACCGAGGCCACGGATCAGCTCCTTACAGTCTTCTGTCAACGTGGTTTCATTGCTGGGTTAAGTACTTCTATTCTATTCACATAATATGCTTACTTCATATATCTACTCTATTCACACATATGCTTACCACTTGTATCTATTGCTATGTCCGCCCACTACAATCACGCAAGCTGTCTAACGCCTGTCCCGTCTCCCTGTCTCCCTGTGAGTTGCTGTCCCGGAGTGCTGACCGGAGTGTCGGACGTCCCGCGATGAAGGCCGGGAGGATGCGACCCTCTCTGCGCCGCTCCCCATCTCCCTGTCTCCGGCTGTCTCGGAGCGATGACCGGAGTGTTGAACGTCCCGTGATTAAGACGGGGAGGACGCGATCCTCTTTGCGTCGCCCCTGTGCCTCAAATAGATTCGCTATCAGCTCTATCTTTAATGTCTCAAAATGTTCAGTTGCTATCGCTATCAGCTCTATCTTTAATTTTTCAAAATGTTCAGTTGCTATTGCATGCACTCATCTGTGTTTCACTACACACATGAGTGCATGCTTACCAACTGTTAGTCTGCAACACTACTATCACCGACATCTAAGAAGGGAGATCCCCCCTTGAATGGCCCTTCTAAGGTTTCTCTCCTCCACACTGCCTGTGGAGCATTTTTTCCCTATTGTTAGGTTTTAGTGAGTTTTTCCTTACCTTCGCGTGGGGTATGTCTGGGAGTGCTTGCATTCTATTATTTATTTGCATTTATTTTAAATTTGTTGGACCTTATGGTGTTCTTGACTTATTGTTATGTTTCTTCTTGACTTGTTTAAAGAAGACGTGTCCGGCCCATGGAGACATTAACGTGTGTTGTCGGGCCTTACAAATACATTTGATTTGATTTGATTTGATATATATATATATTTTTTTACTCAATCACCACCTGGATACATGAATCAACATTTCACAAAACCCACAAGGCAACCAGAAACGGGCTTCAAAATAAGTATTGTTAGCCCTCTTCCAAATGAAAATAAATGACTAATTCTGGTTTCACTGTCGGAGTCACTTCTCTTCATAAAGAGAAAACAAACAGGAAACAAACCCTCCGCACTGTTGGAGTTACCTTCCAGCTGGGTGGCTGAGACGGGCTGGTGGACCAGGTACTCGTGAGGTCTGGGTGAAGTCCAACAGATGTCCGTTGCTACAGTTACTTTCCATTTATATCTCAAATAAAAATGTGCTACCTGCTTCCCTCTAATCCTAAATAATAATAATAATAATAATAATAATAATAATAATAATAATAATAATAATAATAATAATAATAATAATAATAATAATAATAATAATAATAATAATAATAATAATAATAATAATAATAATAATAATAATAATAATAATAATAATAAATAATAATAATAATAATAATAATAATAATAATAATAATAATAATAATAATAATAATAATAATAATAATAATAATAATAATAATACACTTTATTGTATAGCACCTTTCATACAAAAATTGCAGCTCAACGTGCTTCACAACAGAAAAAAGACATAAAATGAGAACATAAAGTGCAGACATATAAAATCACAGTTTTTCACATTAGGATCATAGCATAAAATGCTATGGTGAAGAGGTACGTTTTTAGCTTATTTTAGAAAATATTTAGAGATCTAGCTTCCCTTTACCTATGTCCATAGGTAGTGTGTTCCAAACTGTGGTGCATAGTTTGCGAAGGCTGCGTCCCCGATTCTCTTTAGGCTGTGGTTTGGAACCTTCAATAGACCAGTAAAGATGATCGCAATATTCTAGAGAAGGCACATAGTTGACTAGATAATTTGCAATGTAGTTAGGTCCTGTTCCATTTAGTGCTTTGTATAGTATGGTAGTGAAAGGTTAACCTTCTGTAGTGTGGTAGTGAAAGGTTAACCTTCTGTAGTGTGGTAGTGAAAGGGACCCTGATAATAAACAAGAGACAAAATCAAGTTTCAAGATTTTATTAGCATTTAAAATAACACGAGATAAAAATAGACATGCTAAAGTCAATGTTCAATGTTCTGATGGCCTCTCCAGATGATCACCGTGGTCTTTTTGAACCGCCGCTGGATATTTTGGCTGGTGATGCTGGGCATGTTATGTCCTGGGCTTCCTCATCACAGAACTCTCTGATCTTGTGGAACAGATAGTGTTGTCTTGCAGAGTCCAGTCCCGGTGGTGGCAGCACAGGAAGTCCATCTATAGGCGGCAGGACACGGACGTCACGGAGCAGCTGGAATCTGGTTTCAGCGCCATCAATATACATCTTTGCCACAACCACACCAGGTTCCTTGGAATCAAAGCTGCAATAATAAAGTGAAACGTTAGTACAGGGCACATAACAATATCAATGCATTTGTATCATTTGCCAATGACATTCTTTGCACTAAAGTGTGAATAATTAATTACAGTAAATACACAACACACAGTGACCACACCCACCTAAAGTGCTGGTACTGCTTGATCTGTGGCAGTGGCTTGAAGTAAGGCCCCAGATGTTCCTGCCAGTTGTAGGACTGCACGATTACAGTGCCATCTTCCTTTCCCACTAGCTGTGGTATGTTGATTCCAGCCACTGAGCTGTCCCTTACGACTGCTGCAATCTCATCAAGAGTGTTCACCTTGGTCTTTCTGAAACGCTGCTTGAGAAGCCCAAAGAAACAGTCCGGGGAAAACTTTGTGTGGCCTACAATCAGCAGGTGGAGATTGACACGATGGTGAAGACCATGTAGCGCTCGCCACGCTAAGTACCACAACATGTACTTGTTCTTGTTTTGGCCACTGCAGTTGTCACAGTGAAGGTCAACATCTGTCTCCCCAAGACCATGGTCTTTGAAGAAGTGGTGCAGGTAGCTTATGACGGCGTTGCTACCTTTGCTGGACTCCATCCCCTCCTCCACCAAATAGTTGACTTGCCGTGGAATCGCCTCACAGCAAACACCGAATATGCTGCACTTGCGTGGAGCCAAGAAGTACATGGGCCCTGGCTGAAGGGGGTCTGATGGGTAGTGCACCTGCAATAAATGAATAAGGATTTTAGAAAGAAAAAAAAAGGAGCAATGCAGTAGTTATAACAATTATAACATGATGTTGTGAAAGAGGGCTTGGTATGTAGTCACCTTTTGAGCGTAGTCGAAACTGTAATGCATTGTCAAGGGCTTGCTTGCCGGTGGCACATGACCACCCAGAGAAAGACCATCACCGATCTCCTTGGCGGCTTTAAGCATGGCGTTGTAGGCAGCCCGCTCGGAGGTTACATGCTCCAGATGTTGTTCCTGCTGCTTCAGCTTTGCAGACTTCTCAGCCTCTGGCAGATTGGCACTTTTGAAAATCTAAAAAAAAAAAGTTAAGTAAATGATGATTAATATTAATAATAATAAACTGTATTTGTATAACACTTTTCATACAGAAGTTGCAGTTCAAAGTTCATAACACTGTGATGTTCACTAACCAGATAATTGTTCTTCTGACACACCCAGCAAAGATCAGACATTGGTTTGATTGCTGTGATATGACTCAGTAATTGCCTCCAGAGGGACTTAAATGTGGACAGGCCCACTGCTCGCTGGTCTGAAAGATTAATAAGAACACATGTTAGCACAATGTCATTCATTTTCAAGCTTTGTTTTTATTTGACAAAGACCTATTTGACCTATTTATTTGACAAAGATTTGCTTACACCTACCAACTGGCATTGCCTTGGTATATAAACGCCACACAGATGCCTTCGTGACGAAAGATGGTAACAGCTGACCGGTAAAGTTCTTTTGGTGTGCCTGGCGTCCAGGGAGGTGAACAGCATGATCTTCTGCATAATTCAACACAAATTGAACAACTTTTTCGATATCTTCATATTTTATGCAATGCTTGTTGTTGCGTGGCGATCGCTTCTTTGTGCGAAGACACATGCCATTTTCTGACATGTGTTTGCTTATTGCAATCAAGCGATCCTTACCTATTCTTGGGAGAGAAGAGGGGGGGGAGACAGAGAGAGAGATAGTTAGATCATCATCATCACAAGTACCGGTACCTGTCTGTACCACACCCAGTCTACATGATTGTGGAGACAGAGACAGAGATAGTTAGATCATCATCATCATCAATCATCATCATCACAAGTACCGGTACCTGTCTGTACCACACCCAGTCTACATGATTGTGGAGACAGAGAGAGATAGTTAGATCATCATCATCATCAATCATCATCATCATCATCACAAGTACCGGTACCTGTCTGTACCACACCCAGTCTACATGATTGTGGAGACAGAGAGAGATAGTTATTGTAATTGTGGGACAAATCAAAAGACACAAATAGTGTCTTTGGTCTATACTATCTGCTATACTTTATACTATACTATGCTACTATACTCTACTATAATGTACTATAATTAGTTTTAATAAAATGGGGGACCCTGATAATAAACAAGACTAATCAAGTTTCAAGATTTTATTATCATTTAAAAAAAAAATAGGCATGATGTACTATATTAGTTTTAAATAGACAATAATAATAACTTACCCGTGGATGAAGAGGAAAGCTTCACGGCAGATTTGTATCGCCCCGAAGAAATAGTTTGTGTAAGCACGTTGTCTTTTTTTGGAAATCGATTTATTTCCGATAGTCCATTCTGACTTTCGACCAAAAGCCTGGAGCTGCGCCATAATAATCAAGTCTTTATGATCCTCTTCGAGAGCCGCTATCTCAAAACGCCTTGTGTAAACTTCATCACGGTCCAATTTTGTGATACATGACCGCCGATTAAGAATGTCATTTTCTTTATCACCCTGGACGCATTTACAAGTAAATCGCAAAAGTCTTTCCATTTGGCGTTCGTGGCTCTCGTCAGATTCAACTTCCACAAAGCACATTACGTGTTCTACCTTGTCTCCAAATCCGTTAGGTGTGTTGTCACCATCATCTGGCTCTGCCTCGTCTTCAAATCCGTTAGTGTTGTCACCATCACCACCATCACCATCATCTGGCTCTGCCTCGTCTTCAAATCCGTTAGTGTTGTCACCATCACCACCATCACCATCATCTGCCTCTAACTCGTCACAATTGTCTTCTTCTTCTGAACCAGAATCTGAGTTTCTTTTTGGATTTTTCTTCTGCACAAAGAAATCCGTGATGAATGTTCCTAAAGCGCGTTCATCTTCAACACAGTGTGCTCCGAAGTGAGCAAACCGGTTTAATGCCTCGGCAACTGCCCTCGCTGTGGGTTCCATGGTGACTGGCAAACATGCACTGCCCTGCTCTCTGTTTAATACTCATCCATCAATGGCATCAACTTAATGACGTCACCGCCTGACCAATAAGCATTTAGATGTAAATACATGTAGTGTGGTAGTGAAAGACACAACAACTAGGTTAACCTTCTGTAGTGTGGTAGTGAAAGGTTAACCTTCTGTAGTGTGGTAGTGACGGAAAAAAAAACGGATAAATCGTTTTTTTTACCATATTTCTACACATTTCGCTGCCACATTACAAATTATGAAATCGCGACGAAATACCTCTGAAGAAGAATAAAAAAAAAAATAAAGATTCCATGACTAATTCGGCCAGAAACGGCTTTGAGGCGAAGCGTTATGCGCTTCTGTAGTGTGGCAGTGAAAGGGTTAACGCTTCGCGCTGCACACCAAGCACCAAGCACCAAGCAGCAGCAGCAGCAGCAGCATCGCGCGATTGTAACATTTTGTAACGTCGACACAGCCAAGCTTTCAACAGTGTTATTTAGATGTATTTACCCATTAGGTTGGAAAAAATGCACCCTAACGAAATTCGTTCGCTCATAAAATTCTAACTGTGTTTTAATGGTTTTTAATTAAGTTAAAACATGCGTTTTATAACGGGTGAAGGCCTCTTTTTTTTTAATCTTTTTTTTAGACACTGCGTTACGTTGCTTATAACTTATAACATTAAGATAGTGTATTAATAGTGTGTTATTCTCTCTCTGAGAAAGGAGAGCTAAATAATGACGTCTGTGTGTTAACACCTATTAAGTACATGTACTTGGCCCCTGTGGACAGGCCCAAGCCCGCTCGTGTAGTTTTTTATCCTCAATTGAAAGAAAATTTGTGGAACTATTATAGCAATAATTACCTCATTTACAAGTTGTATTTAAGTTTGCAACTAAGGGCAAATAATGGAACAGATTAATGACAATTCAAATATGTAAAAAAAAATCAAGATTTCGATTTTTGGGATTTTCTGGACAGCAAGACATGCAAGAGAGAGAGAGAGAGACAGAGAGAGAGAGAGAGAGAGAGAGAGAGAGAGAGATTGTTATATTCTGAGTTTTATGAGGTGAGAGGTAGTGAGAGGAGAGGTGAAGGCGAGAAGGTGTTCATTGTGTACTGGACCCTAGACTGGCTGAGAAACCCCCTTGAGTACTGACCCTGGACCGGACTACTCTGAGTATTGAACAATCCCTTCTTTTTGTACAAGCGCCTGTTTTGTGTTTACGACCATTCTCTTTGCCTATCGAAATGGATTCTGCCCATAATCAATAAATATTCGTATTGATTGATATTGCTCATGTGTGGATATTCAAATGTGTTTGGATGAGTTGGAGTCATTCTGTGTTTTTTTTGGGAGGCCAGTGAGGAGTGCATTACAGTAGTCAAGTCGGCTTGAGATAAAGGCATGGATCAGTTTTTCAGCATCTTTTTTATTTATAAATGGCCGTACCTTAGCTATGATTCTAAGGTGGAAGAATGATGTTTTTGTCACCTTGTTGCTAGTTGATGTGTGATTTAAAGCTTTGGTCTGAGTTTATTATAACATCAAGACTTGTAACAATTTTTTTAAGATAAAGACCTGGAATGCCCTCCAATTGACTCTGAAGCTGAAGGTTCTTCCTTCTTTTGCTGCATTTAAAAGTATGATCTCCGACCACTGTGTGTTGATTTGTATTCTGTCTTTCTTAACACATTTATATTGTTCATTCTTATTTATTGTGCCTACAGTATGTATACATCTACTGTTAACTGTGTCTCGTTTTGTAAGCTTGTAGTCACTGTAAATGAGGGTAACCTCAAGTTGAAATAAAGGTTTGAAATCAAATAAAATATAATTCGATATTTGTTCCTTAATTAATTCCCAGGTACTTTAATCAGTATGTCCCCCGTAAAGCAAAGAGTCATGAAATGTCTGAAATATGACGTCTATTTTGACAAAAATCTATTCAGGAGAAATGGACAAAAGGGAACGGTGATGACAACAATGGTGGCAATTAATGCTTTGATTTGACCATTTGATATTCTCTTCAATGGTCAAGTGGTGACTGCAACTGACCAACACATTCAAACGGCCACTCTTCTCTCTTCCTCCCTAGTCGCGCTGGAGAGGAGCAGCAGAGATTGCGTTAAATGTGTCTAGTCTTCCTCACCCGAAGCAGAGAAATAAGGCCTGTAGACACTTTCCGCAACGACAGGGCCAGCTCACATCAGAGAGGGAGAATGCTAGATGAAAAGGTCAATAAGCAGCACCAGATATGAAGTAGACATATGAATTCCATCACATGGATTAGTGCCCTTGGCAAAGTGTAGGGCTGACTGACACAGCTGAATCAATTCATAAATATCCAGTGGCCGGCGCGCGAGACACCCGAGAGCTGTGAGGACCTTTCGTTAAAGGCCACCTGCACGTCTCTTTTGTCTCTTGTCACTCATGTATTTTACTATGTCTTCTAGTGACGGGTGTCACTTGTTAACTCAAGGAATATGTATACACTATGTATATATTTAGCTATTTTTGTGATGCTACTTCAGCAGTATCATTAGCAATACATATCCTGTATCATATCTTGTTAAAGGTGCTATAGATAACACTCAGCCACTAGATGCCGCAACACCAGCATTAATTTATCCATGGTTGCGAGGAGTAAGACTTTTCCTCATAAAGAAGTAATGTCAATGGTGAGTGAAAAAACAAATCAAATGTTTGATATTTTGTAGCTGTGTGCGGGGGCCAGGGGCCTATGTGTTGATGGTTCATTGACGTTAGATATCATAAAATATATTATTGTTTGGCTTCTTAATAGGTCCTTAGCCTATATAGTTATGTTGAATTATTTATGTACTATATGGTGTGTACTATAGCAGCAGTGTCTTTATGAGTGTTCTATAGCAGCAGTGTCTTTATGGGTGTTCTAAAGCAATGGTGTCTTTATGGTTGTACTATAGCAGCAGTGTCTTTATGAGTGTTCTATAACAGTAGTGTCTTTATAGGTGTTCTATAACAGTAGTGTCTTTATGGGTGTTCTATAGCAATGGTGTATTTATGGTTGTACTATAGCAGCAGTGTCTTTATGAGTGTTCTATAACAGTAGTGTCTTTATAGGTGTTATATAGCAACAGTGTCTTCATGAGTGTTCTATAGCAGCAGTGTCTTTATGGGTGTTTTATAGCAGCAATGTCTTTATGGGTGTTCTATAGCAGCAGTGTCTTTATAGGTGTACTATAGCAGCAGTGTCTTTATGGGTGTTCTATAGCAGCAGTGTCTTTATGGGTGTTCTATAGCAGCAGTGTCTTTATGGGTGTTCCATAGCAGCAGTGTCTTTATAGGTGTACTATAGCAGCAGTGTCTTTATAGGTGTTCTATAGCAGCAGTGTCTTTATAGGTGTACTATAGCAGCAGTGTCTTTATAGGTGTACTATAGCAGCAGTGTCTTTATAGGTGTTCTATAGCAGCAGTGTCTTTATAGGTGTACTATAGCAGCAGTGTCTTTATGGTTGTACTATAGCAGCAGTGTCTTTATGAGTGTTCTATAACAGTAGTGTCTTTATAGGTGTTATATAGCAACAGTGTCTTCATGAGTGTTCTATAGCAGCAGTGTCTTTATGGGTGTTCTATAGCAGCAATGTCTTTATGGGTGTTCTATAGCAGCAGTGTCTTTATATGTGTACTATAGCACCAGTGTCTTTATAGGTGTTCTATAGCAGCAGTGTCTTTATAGGTGTTCTATAGCAGCAGTGTCTTTATGGGTGTACTATAGCAGCAGTGTCTTTATGGGTGTACTATAGCAGCAGTGTCTTTATAGGTGTTCTATAGCAGCAGTGTCTTTATGGTTGTTCTATAGCAGCAGTGTCTTTATAGGTGTTCTATAGCAGCAGTGTCTTTATGGTTGTTCTATAGCAGCAGTGTCTTTATAGGTGTTCTATAGCAGCAGTGTCTTTATAGGTGTTCTATAGCAGCAGTGTCTTTATAGGTGTACTATAGCAGCAGTGTCTTTATAGGTGTTCTATAGCAGCAGTGTCTTTTTGGGTGTACTATAGCAGCAGTGTCTTTATAGGTGTTCTATAGCAGCAGTGTCTTTATAGGTGTACTATAGCAGCAGTCTCTTTATGGGTGTTCTATAGCAGCAGTGTCTTTATAGGTGTACTATAGCAGCAGTGTCTTTATAGGTGTTCTATAGCAGTGGTGTCTTTATGAGTGTTCTATAACAGCAGTGTCTTTATAGGTGTTCTATAGCAGCAGTGTCTTTATAGGTGTTCTATAGCAGCGGTGTATTTATAGGTGTTCTATAGCAGCAGTGTCTTTATAGGTGTTCTATAGCAGCAGTGTCTTTATAGGTGTACTATAGCAGCAGTCTCTTTATGGGTGTTCTATAGCAGCAGTGTCTTTATAGGTGTACTATAGCAGCAGTGTCTTTATAGGTGTACTATAGCAGCAGTCTCTTTTTGGGTGTACTATAGTAGCAGTGTCTTTATGGGTGTTCTATAGCAGCAGTGTCTTTATAGGTGTTCTATAGCAGCGGTGTATTTATAGGTGTTCTATAGCAGTGGTGTCTTTATGAGTGTTCTATAACAGCAGTGTCTTTATAGGTGTTCTATAGCAGCAGTGTCTTTATAGGTGTTCTATAGCAGCGGTGTATTTATAGGTGTTCTATAGCAGCAGTGTCTTTATGGGTGTTCTATAACAGTAGTGTCTTTATAGGTGTTCTATAGCAACGGTGTCTTCATGAGTGTTCTATAGCAGCAGTGTCTTTATGGGTGTTCTATAGCAGCAGTGTCTTTATGGGTGTTCTATAGCAGCAGTGTCTTTATGGGTGTTCTATAGCAGCAGTGTCTTTATAGGTGTACTATAGCAGCAGTGTCTTTATGGGTGTTCTATAGCAGCAGTGTCTTTATAGGTGTATGAATGAATGAATGAAAACTTTATTTAACAGATTGCAGAATGGGTACAATACAGTACGGCTCAATACATACAATTGTTAAGGGGATGCAGACCTGAGAAAGACGTTTGTCTTGTTTCCATCAGGGTCCCCCATTTTCAATTCATATAGACATATATGACATACATGACATACAGATAGTCAGTACTGCTACATCTATACATTTATGACATACCAGATTTGCAAATACAGTACTGTTTGTGATACAGAAGGAGTCAAGAAAAGGGAGTATATACATTTGACGTAGAAACTGTACATTGGAGGAGGTTGGGTGGGGGGGGTTGGGTACATTGGGATATTGACAACCATACTGGGTAATTTACATTGGAGGTGGTTGGGGGGGGGGGGGGGGGGCACACTGTATAAACAAGTAACACTGTACATTGAGGGGGGGGGGGAGGAGACACTGTACAAACAAACACAATTGTACATTGAACTATTGACAAAACCATACTAGGTAAATGACTGTACATTGGAGGGGGTTGGGTTAGGATATTTACAGGGGCCAGTGTTGAATTGCAGTCTCCCGTAGGTGTCCCTTGAGAGAGGTTTTGAAAGTGGGTAGTGATCCACATTCCTTTACAGCTTTGGGTAGGGCGTTCCACATTGATGTGGCATAATTGCGAAACGTGTTTAGTCCCTTATTTGAGCCGAATCTGGGTTTAACATGATTTGTGGAGCTCCCTCTGGTGTTGTGATCGTGGTATTCACTGACCTTTGGGAAGTATTTTGACATGTACATGGGTACCTTGGTCGTGTAGTGTATCTTGTAGACCAGGCCCATTGCAAGTTGTTGTACTCTGTCGTCTACTCTAAGCCATCCTAGGTTGTCAAAGTGGGCAGGGGTGAGGTGGGTTCTAGGAGTAAGGTCAAGCAGTAGTCTGACCAGTTTGTTTTGAGATGTTTGTAATTTTGTTTTTAGCGCCTTTGAGGTGCTTTGGTACCATGAGGTGCAAGCATAGTCGTAGTACCCCTGAATGAGTGCTCCTGCCAGAGTCTTCAGGGTGTTCTTGTTTACCAGAGAGGAGATCCGGTACAAGAATCGAGTTCGTTGGTTGACTTTTTTTATTACATTGGATGCCATTTTGTCACAGGAGAGATTAGCCTCTAGGATGGAACCCAGGTAGGTAATTTCATCTTTCCTTGTGACAATATTGTCACCCACTGTAACTGAGAAGCCGTCGGTCTTGCTGAGTTTGTTATTTGAACCGAAGAGAATGGACTCTGTTTTGCCCATGTGTAATGATAGTTTGTTATCAGCAAGCCATATGCAGATTCTGCCTAGTTCCGAGCTGAGGGTTTTTTCAACCTGTAACTTGTTCTTGTCAGAGACCAGCAGGGCTGAGTCGTCCGCAAACAGGAACAAGTTGCAGTCACAAGCTGACGACATGTCATTTGCATAAATTAGGAACAGTAGCGGTCCTAGTATGCTTCCTTGTGGAACACCACAGCTCACTGTGAGGGGGGGGGATAGGGTACCGTTTACCTCCACCATCTGTTCCCTCCCCTCAAGGTAGGATTGCATCCAGCTCACTGATAGACTATCAAAACCAATTGCTTTTAGCTTGTCAATCAGAATGGAGTGATTGACCGTGTCAAAGGCCTTTTGTAGGTCCAGCATGACCATGCCGCAGTATTTGCCTGCGTCCACCTCTTGTTTGATGTGGTCATTCAAATAGAGAAGGCATGTGTCAGTGGAGTGGGATGTTCTGAAGCCAGATTGGAATTCGTAGATTAGATTTTTTTCCGCTAGGTACTTTTCGACCTGTTCGTGTACTATAGCAGCAGTGTCTTTATGGGTGTACTATAGCAGCAATGTCTTTATGGGTGTTCTATATCAGCAGTGTCTTTATGGGTGTACTATAGCAGCAGTGTCTTTATAGGTGTACTATAGCAGCAGTGTCTTTATAGGTGTTCTATAGCAGCAGTGTATTTCTGGGTGTTCTATAGCAACGGTGTCTTTATGGGTGTTCTATAGCAACGGTGTATTTCTGGGTGTTCTATAGCAGCGGTGTCTTTATGGGTGTTCTATAGCAGCGGTGTATTTATAGGTGTTCTATAGCAGCAGTGTCTTTATAGGTGTTCTATAGCAGCAATGTATTTATGGGTGTTCTATAGCAGCAATGTCTTTATAGGTGTATTTCTGTATTTCTTGGTGTCTTATTAGTGTACTATTAGCAGTGTTGTCTTTATGGCTGTACTATAGCAGTGTTGTCTTTATGGCTGTACTATAGCAGTGTTGTCTTTATGGCTGTACTATTATAGCAGTGGTGTCTCACAGCCATGGTTGTGTCAGTTGAATAATGAAAGTGGCCTATGATGTATGTCCATTTGAGCCTGTTTACTAAATAACCTTGGAGGCATTGATGATCACTTTCCATGCGTTTTATAGTGTGTATCGTTAGTTAAACTTTTTATCTCAAACCCTTTAAATATTTAGTGTGTACTGTATATGTGCCGGTTGGTCGCTGTCCATTTCCTATGATGCTGAAATGCACATGTTTGACTACTTCTTCTGAATCTGTATAGCAACACATCATGTAGGCTATGGTTGTTGCAGAAGGTTTATCTCTGGCGTGGGGGTGGGGCGTTCAACTAGCACCCACTGGCAGAAACATAAATCGGCGCCTATGTCCCGCTGTGATTCCCTCCCTCTCAATATGTCATCCTGTGGGCCTTGTGTCCCTAAACTGTCTCTTTGCCCCGACTCTACCAGCCCTGCCTCTCCTTTAGCTCCCTTTAAATGTGCAAATAAAACGTAAATACAAATGTTCAATTGTTTGGGGATTATTATTTCCGATGAAAATAAATTGTTTTGATGCACAGATTAATCAGTTAAATAATAGTTGGATGAATCAATTACTACATTTACATTCAGTCATTTAGCTGACACTTTTATCCAAAGCAACTTACAAGTTCAAACTGTATTATCTAAAGATGGTAAGTTAGAGTGTTGTGTTCATTCATAGTTAAAAACAGTAGAGGTTTGTGTACTTTAATATATAAAGATGGTAAATTAGAGTATTGTGTTCATAGTCAGAGACAGTAGAGGCCGAGTACCTGTACTTTGTGGTGACATATCACATTCACAAGTGTGGTTTGTATTGATTTTACAACTGTATACATGTACAATACATGGTTATTCAGTGCAAGGGTTCAATTAACAATCTTTTAAATACACGGAGAACATTTTTATATAATTATGTGTTCACATTGACAGGAAATCTACTGCTAAATTAATCCTAAACCAACACAATGCAGACTATTCTGTGATTCCAACAATAATATGCTGATAATCCGCTAATGGGGTGAGCATAATAAATACATGATGAATATGTTTTATATTATGAATTCTGGAGTACTCTTAGCCTTTTGTTTATCTTCTCTAATTATGGTAAAACCTAAAACATGCTGCTTAATACACTAAGGGCTAGATCCACAAATAATGGATTGCACGGAGCATGTTGCACCCTTACTTACAATTCATTATGAATTGAAAATGGGGGACCCTGATGTAAACAAGACGAAAGTCTTTCTCTGGTCTGCATCCCCTTAACAATTGTGTGTATTGAGCTGTACTGTATTGTACCCATTCTGCAATCTGTTAAATAAAGTTTTCATTCATTCATTCATTCATATATAAATGGGTACTACCGAGTAATAGTGCTAATCAGATGTATACAAAGTTGTAGTATTGATATGTACAGTGATACAGGTATAAAGACTGCCCTGTTGTATAACTAGTAAGGTATAACTAGTAAGAGTAGGTAAGGGATATTATATAGTATCTAATATAATAATAATAATAATAATAATAATAATAATAATAATAATAATAATAATAATAATAATAATAATAATAATAATAATAATAATAATAATAATAATAATAATAATAATAATAATAATAATAATAATAATAATAATAATAATAATAATAATAATAATAATAATAATAATAATAATAATAATAATAATAATAATAATAATAATATATAATAATAATAATAATAATAATAATAATAATAATAATAATAATAATAATAATAATAATAATAATAATAATAATAATAATAATAATAATAATAATAATAATAATAATAATAATAATAATAATAATGCAGGACTTAACTCAGAAGTCTTTATTCGGCATGCAACGACATGCAGTGATGGGCGGCACACACTACAGATATGTAAAAAGGATTACTATGCAGGTATATACAGTCAGATGTGGATAAATATATACATATATATATACAGAATTATTGTACATGCTATCATACAGAGTTATATGGGTAGACTATAGTTGAGGTAGGTAGTTATGATTACATTGTAAGGCAGTATATATGGATGTATGTAGCAAGTATAATTGGGAAGCCTCTCTAGCCACCAGTCTCCCCTGCTGCCCATTATGGGGGCATAGATTAAGACCATCAAACATCCTGTAGGCCATCAAGGAGACAGAAATACTTCACGATAACAACAGGATGTGATATGGACCGAGTGCGACGGAGAGACAACAGGAAGGTCAATATTAGAGAAACAGAATATGACCTAAGCCTCTCCCCTTCGGCAGAGTGACCGCATCGATCCATCACTCGGGGATCAATTAGCGATGCCGTCTCTAACGGAACCTTACGAATCACGGCATCGTTCCGTCAATGTTATGAGCGCCCTGCAGGCCCGGGTCGCCGTCATCACCTTTGCCCTGTTTTTTCCAAACTCTTTCTATATATTAAATAAAAGGGAAGGTCTGTAACCCACTCTGCCGGTGGAGGCCCTAGTTAGTAAAGTGCGATGTGGTAAAGTATGTCAGCCCCGTACCGGACGCCTAGGAGTGGGAGTCTTCACATGATGCCTCTTCCTCTGAGGCTCCAATGATAGAAGTAGTTCACCGGTCTAAGTGCGGTGTAATCTGCACCGAGGAGACGTGTGCCGCGCAGAGTTCAGACACGTGCACTGCACTGCACACACACATACACACCATTTACTCCCGCTGCATGATAAATCTCACGATAGGAAAAATAAATTAGTGGAGCGCATAATTAAGTTGACCTTTAACAGCTAATCTAGCCTTATCCTTATCTAGCGTGTTGACTTGTCTTTGTCGGTGTGTACCCTTTGTCAATGTACACACTACTGAACACACTTCTGCCAAATGGCTTCTTGTGGCTCTCGTAGCCAGGGGTGAAAGAAACATGAAGATCAATGACATTCCCGAGTGGTCGCGCCACTGATGCCGCCAGGCCGTTTCCACCCGATGTGGCGTTTTTGTTATCGGCGGCGGCTCATTGCTGCAGTGACTCAACTCCGGAGCCCGTTCCATGCCGGATAGAGCCGTGCCCATATTATAACATGGCTGATGAATCGATGTACACTGATGCACGACGATTTTAATGAACAAACCGTCAGTCAACTCCCCGAATTCCCTGACAAAAGTAGTAATAATAACTTATGTTATTGTTCGGCCGATGATAGTGATTTATTTTGGTCTGATGAGCAAAACTGGGCAGATATATATCGGCAAACATATATCGGCTGGTGATTGTGATTCTATATTGATTACATCGCTCTGATGAGCAAAACTGTTTTGAACAACTGATGATTGTTTCTTTGTCTAGCTGCCGTTGTGTGTGTTTATTTTTTTTTGGTCACACAGTGTTTGTTTGGGTAACGTTACTTGCATGTGACAATAACGTAGGGTCGTAGTTCAAGTTTCAAGTTTAGCTTTATTTGTCACATAAGGTACATGTACATTATAGTGAAATGCTTGGTTCTGTATGAGCCCGCTGAGATTGTGCCATACAGTAAAAAGACCAAACACTGTACAACTTATACAATATACAACTAAAGTACAAACTAAAGTACAAAATAAAGTACAAAATGCAAACAATGAAGTACAAAATGCAAACAATGAAGTACAAAATGCAAATTTTTTGTTTTTTTATCCACTTTCCCTCCCGCTGACTCTGCCAATTGAGCCAGTATGACGGGCGGCCAAGCCGGATTCGATACCAGTGTCTCTCGCGTTGGTGACGAGCGCTTAGTCCGCTGTGCCACCCAGCCGCCCCAAAATGCGAACTTTTTAAAATGCAAACATATGTAAACATGAGGTAGGGATGTAGTGCAAATATCTTTTTAATAAATAAATACATAAAATATGGTGTGGTGTTAAAAAGTGTTTAACAGAGTGCTACTGTAATATATTTGAACACACTGAAATACAATTTATTTTTACTTACGTCTGAATTATTTTGCAAACAGATGCCTGCAAAAGAGTTCCAGCTGAAAGGTATTAGCTGGAAAAACACAATGGGTCCATAGCCTGAAGTCTTATCTAGTACAGGTCCAAAGTTGATAACAATACCACAGAAAATGAGTGTTTTACACATGTTTTTCTAATGGTATGTTTAGCAAAAACGGATGTTTGTTAAGGATGGGTGTAACGGAGGTCCGTGAGTATATCCACAGTCACAGAAACAGGTGTGTTGAGAAGTGACTGTGGCAGTAAGCGGGCTGCGAGTTAAACTCACTTCCCCATAACAGGGTTAATAGACGCATAGGTACGGTACCCAGAAGTGAATTCACCTCTTAGTGCAGCGGTCTATGTCGTCGCCCGCGGAGCGGGTGACCCGGGTTCGACTCTCCCTCGGGACATCAGCATTTAATACACAACGCAGAGGAGTCCGATACCATCTGTCACACTGGTGCCGCGTGACCCGGATGTCCTGAGGTGAGGTGAGTGTAACGGAGGTCCGTGAGTATATCCACAGTCACAGAAATAGGTGTGTTGAGAAGTGACTGTGGCAGTAAGCGGGCTGCGAGTTAAACTCACTTCCTCATAACAGGGTTAATAGACACATAGGTATGGTAACCAGAGGTGAATTCACTTCTTAGTGCAGCGGTCTATGTTGTCGCCCGCAGAGCAGGAGACCCCAGTTCGACTCTCCCTCGGGACATCAGCATTTAATACACAACGCAGAGGAGTCCGATATGATCTGTCACATGGGCATGATTAACCGATTACTTGCGTACTCGCCATTTCAACTGAACTCATATGGTTTTTGAGGTAACTCTTTTTTTTTACATACCCTACGGTCCATAGATGTCCCTAGATACCAAGAACATGCAAATGGTCCTTGTAGAAGTGGAGCAACCTTCCATGTATTTGGGTATGTACTTTTAGGAAAATTTTCTGAAAATATGGCTAGGGCTTAAGAGGTTAAAGTGTCTAAAGTGAATGTTAAAGGTGAGTGTTTAAAGTGAGTATGTGCATGTGACTGTGTGTCCAATGAATGTAGATGGATGGGTTAGTGTTGCATAGAGTCATTGAGCATCCTGATTGCCTGGCGTTAGAAGCTCCTTTTGAGTCTCTCTGTACTGGCCATGAGACTCCGGTAGACGTGCCTGATGGCAGCAGTGAAAATAGGCAGTTTGGGTGGCTAGAGTCTTTGACTATTCTCTTGGCCTTGGCCCTGCAATGCCAGCTGTAAATGTATTTTACATTGTTTACATAGTTTCAGCCTGTACAAAAACAGTAGGGTATATGTACAAAATGTGTTTTATTTATACAGATCATATCAACATCGGTAATATCGGTCATCTGCCATAACATCAGTGTTAATTTTGTCAACGAAAATAATGACTAAATATGGTCGTCAACGAAGCTTTTTCCCTTGACTAAATCTAGACTAAAACAAAAAAAGTCAAAATCGAGACTAAAACTGACTAAGACTAAAATGCTCAGACCTGTAGTTGACTAAAACTGACTAAGACTAAAATGAAAAATAAATTAAGGTGACTAAATATGATGAAAAAGAAAAAGGAGCATTTGACACATGACTAAGACTAAAACTATTGGTTTGATTATGTCTTATGGTGTATATATGTGGAGCACTTCTATGCTCTATATGTATATGTAGGAGGGGTGGGTGGGTGGGTGGGGGACACTGTACAACTGTACAAGCAAAACTGTACATTGGAATATTGACTAAACCATACTTGGTAATTTACTGTACATTGGAGGGGGTTGGGTTAGGACATTTACAGGGGCCAGTTTCGAATTGCAGTCTCCCGTAGGTGTTCTTTGAGAGTGGTTTTGAAAGTGGGATTCACATTCCTTTACAGCTTTGGGTAGGGCGTTCCACATTGATGTGGCATAATTGCGAAACGTGTTTAGTCCCTTGTTTGAGCCGAATCTGGGTTTAACATGATTTGTGGAGCTCCCTCTGGTGTTGTGACCGTGGTATTCACTGACCTTTGGGAAGTATTTTGTACATGGGTACCTTGGTCGTGTAGTGTATCTTGTAGACCAGGCCCATTGCAAGTTGCTGTACTCTGTCGTCTACTCTAAGCCATCCTAGGTTGTCAAAGTGGGCAGGGGTGAGGTGGGTTCTAGGAGTAAGGTCAAGCAGTAGACCAGTTTGTTTTGAGATGTTTGTAATTTTGTTTTTAGCGCCTTTGAGGTGCTTTGGTACCATGAGGTGCAAGCATAGTCGTAGTACCCTTGAATGAGTGCTCCTGCCAGAGTCTTCAGGGTATTCTTGTTTACCAGAGAGGAGATCCGGTACAAGAATCGAGTTCGTTGGTTGACTTTTTTTATTACATTGGATGCCACTTTGTCACAGGAAAGATTTGCCTCTTGGATGGAACCCAGGTAGGTAATTTCTTCTTTCCTTGTGACAATATTGTCACCCACTGTAACTAAGAAGCCATCGGTCTTGCTGAGTTTGTTATTTGAACCGAAGAGAATGGACTCTGTTTTGCCCATGTGTAATGATAGTTTGTTATCAGCGAGCCATATGCAGATTTTGCCTAGTTCCGAGCTGAGGGTTTTTTCAACCTGTAACTTGTTCTTGTCAGAGACCAGCAGGGCTGAGTCATCCGCAAACAGGCTAAGACTAAAACAAAAATTTAAATAGCTGCCAAAATTAACACTGCATAACATAAATGTTAATATCGGTTATCGGACAAAACTTTCATATTGGTGCATCCTTACTTACTTAAAGTTTACTTGAGAAATGAAGACATACTTACATTTAGTGTATTATTACAGTATGAGGAGGTAATCTACAAAACATATTCTCTGCAATACTCATGTTAAATTTAACTTCAGTCAGGAATGAAACTACTTTTTTTATTTGGTTGGTTTAGGCTCTGCTCTCAAGGTACCCCCGGTCTCAACCAGAACAGAGCCCAAGAGACACACAGTAGTCCCTAAGCTTACATAATAAGCCAGCACCATATACTGTAACATATAATGTAGTTATGCTCAGTATATAGTGTAGTGAGCATATGTACTGTAGATGGCATTGAAATGAATGCAGATGGAGGCTGGGGTGGTGGAAGGAGTTTCACCAACACCTACAGTAGTAAGTAGCAGCACAGCAGCAGTAGCGAAAGTTGTGGCCAGATGATGCTACTAGGGTGACCCTTGGCAAGAAAGTGTGCCTCAGGGAGACAGACATAAATCTATGAAGATTCTGTATGAAGAGAATCTTTCAACAGCTCTGGAATACTCATTTATTGCGTCTTCTGGTAACAGATGGGCCCCTTCATCATGCTTACATGGGCACATATACCATTTGAAGTTAGTGCAATCAGGCAATTAATATACACAAGAATCCTGTTGCTCTATGGCTCTTTGGTGGGCTGGGGGCATGTGATGTTCTGGGGCCTGTGATGTTCTCGGGCCTGTGATGGTCTGGGGCATGTGATGTTCTGGGGCCTGTGATGGTCTGGGGCACGTGATGTTCTGGGGCATGTGATGTTCTGGGGCACGTGATGGTCTGGGGCACGTGATGTTCTGCGGCCTGTGATGTTATGGGGCACGTGATGGTCTGGGGCACGTGATGTTCTGGGGCCTGTGATGTTCTGGGGCCTGTGATGGTCTGGGGCACGTGATGGTCTGGGGCACGTGATGGTCTGGGGCATGTGATGTTATGGGGCACGTGATGGTCTGGGGCACGTGATGGTCTGGGGCACGTGATGGTCTGGGGCATGTGATGTTATGGGGCACGTGATGGTCTGGGGCACGTGATGGTCTGGGGCACGTGATGGTCTGGGGCACGTGATGGTCTGGGGCATGTGATGTTATGGGGCCTGTGATGTTCTGGGGCCTGTGATGGTCTGGGGCACGTGATGGTCTGGGGCAGGTGATGGTCTGGGGCATGTGATGTTATGGGGCACGTGATGGTCTGGGGCACGTGATGGTCTGGGGCATGTGATGTTATGGGGCACGTGATGGTCTGGGGCACGTGCTTGTCTGGGGCATGTGATGTTCTGGGGCACGTGATGGTCTGGGGCATGTGATGGTCAGGGTCCGCATGACTACCTTGTCCTGCCTGAACTACCGCAAGAACAAGAGCTGTAAATAGTGTGAAAGGCTATAGTGTTTAACGGGAAATACCACTTTATTTTATAATTATATGTTATATTCATATGCTCTAAGAACATAGGAACTTTCATTACTGTAAAGTAAGGTAAACTTTATCATCCCAAGTAGGGACATTTGAGTGGTCAAAGTGCAAAAGTACAGTAAACAGTCAGAGGAACAGATATAGTGCAATGTATTTAAATATACAGTATGCAGTTCGCTAACATAGTATAAAAACACAAAGAAATATATTGCACCATACCTGTTATTGCATAAGGATTACCACTAGGACAAACTACTGTTGGATGGTGTTGTTCTGTCCCTCAAACGGGCCGCCCAATGCTTAACAGTCTGATTGCTGAGGGAACAAAAGACTTGCCAAGTCTGTCAGTTTTTATTGTTCTTTGCGGAAACCTTCCATTCCACTGCCTCCCATAGCAAGACACTACAGTGGTATTCAGTCGTGTTATATCAATGTCAAGTCTCATAGGAAATCTTGTACATTGAAACGTATACTATGGTGGTGCCCAGTATAACCTTCTGGGGATAAGTGTACACTTTCTTGTTTGAGAATTATAGTTTGATTTGATGGGTGTTTCATTTGGAAATAGCTACCTGAACCGGAGCTGGCGGACTGTCAACTTTGATTGGTTTCCTCAGACTCATCTCTACCAGCAAGCCTCTCTGTCCTACGGTGACATAATAGCAAACAAATTAGGGATGTACCGATCCCACATTTTCAGTACCGATACTTGATCCATTACTTTTAACAAACAGTATAGACTTGGACAGTCATTTTGAGGAGGGGTGTAAAAAGTACCCAGAAATTAGGGGAGAACGGGGGACGTTGTCACATGGGTATAGGTTGTCACATTCATTATATTTCACCACCAGAGGGTCCTGTCTCCCATACTTTGGTATTTAAATGTCCAGAATTGAGGTCAGAGTTCACCTACATTGTCATCCTTGGAGTGAAACAGCTGAATTTGAGGTGAGAGGGCTTTTTGTGTTTTTCATGTCCATTTGTAAATATTCCGCTCCTCAGTATTTTTCTTCTAGGCTTTTACACAATTGGTTTATAATGAAACAATTATTAACCTTAAAAAGTGTGAAGGGATAGCTATAGTTTAGATTGTTGTTACCTAGCTAACTAGATGTTAGATGGCTGTTAGCCTTGATGCCTGGAACATGGAGTGCCCAGACCCTACATTTGCCATCACTGTAACAAGTGAATGAGTGTTCTTGTTTTTTTTTATATATAGGATGGCCTAAAGATGTGTTCCTGTTTATGTTCATGTTAAGATGCATTAAGTTATGTATTTGTCAACTTGTCAATGCAATTAAACTTTCAAATTTGTCTTCTTTTCAAGATTTGTTCCCATTAAAACACATGGTGACAACCAACCCCATAGTGTGTGACAACCATCCCCATGATGGGGTTGGTTGTCACAATGTGTCAGTGTCTTTGATAGGTGATTAACTCTTTGTTACAATACGTTGGAAAATGAGAGGGATACACATTTCAAGCCAACATCTTAAGCTTCAATTTAATGTAGGAATGACTATTGAAAGATGTTTTGATAATGAGCAATTCACACTAGAGTAAAAAGTGTGACAACGTCCCCCGTTCTCCCCTATACGTGAAAAGACAAAAAAGTTTCTACTTTTAAAGTAAAAGTAAAAACTTTTTTTCTGACTGTAGATTCTTCTGATAGCAGGTGTTTAATCAAAGATCCCCACTTAATAGTCTTGCACAAGGACCAATCAGCATGGGTATGGGCTGGGATTTGGGATTTGATTGGCTGTTTTTAAATAAAGTGCGGCCGCAGGATTAATAATGTTAACGTTAGTTCGGCCAGAGAAACAAATATACTAATTAAAATGGCTGGACCTGCGAGATTTGTACTTGTACTTTGTAGGTCTGCATTTTAAATGTAAGGAGTAAAAAGTATGTTTTTTTTCTCTGAAATGTAATTGAGTAAAAGTATACAAACCTAATAATACTTGAGTAAAGTACAAATCCCCCAAAACAGTAATTAAGTATTGTAACGAAGTACAATTACTCAAGTACTTTACACCCCTGATTTTAGTTGTCATTGGACAACAAATATTGATATTTAATACATTGTTCTCCAAATGCAGCAAATCAAGTCACTGTGCTTTCTGGCACGTTAGACGTGTTTCTTGGTATCATATTTTAGTATTGGGGAAATTCTCAGATATTCTACTTCAGCCAGTATCAGTGCATCCCTAAAACAAATGCTAGCACATGTGTACAAAAGGCAACATCTATCAACCTGCTGGCTTTAAGCACTGCCCTGGGTTGTGGGTGGTTGAATTAAAACTTCCTGGAGGTCTTCCAGCCTTTATTTTCACTAGACAAAATAAAGCCAGACCTATTATCTGCGCCGCACGGTGCACGTCGTCCCAGGGTGGAGTGGAAGAGGAGAGAAAGGTCTAGCCAGAGGCTCTGTGATTTAAAATCCCCTCGGATGGTAAAGTTCACGTATTCTTAGTCCACAAAGTCAGCCTTTCATTATTTGCTATCGTGAATGAGGCAGCTCTGAGCTCCAAGTACAACATCACAGTCCTAGAACCTCTCTCTTCTCAAGTTGTTCTCAGTTCGGCTTTTGGAGAGTTGTTTGTGTTCGCAAGTATTTATTGGACTGACCTACAACAGGAGAAATGGAAAATAAATAGAATTTATGATAATTTAGAAAGAGGTTAGTAAGAATGCATGGCAAATTTACACACACGTATAAAGAATTTACAGGAATAAATCAGTTTATTCACATTTTAAAATGACAAACTTTGTAAACATTTAAAATATTGTAAAAGAAAGAGACACTGCCACGAAACTAAAACAATTTATGTACAGTAACTGTTCAAAGGCATTGTCGTGGTCAAATCATCAAGAGCAACGTCTTACTTTTAGTCAGATCAAAGCCTTCTGCATCTCTCTCACCCTGTCTCTCTTCTCTCTCTCTCTCTCTCTCTCTCTCTCTCTCTCTCTCTCTCTCTCTCTCTCTCTCTCTCTCTCTCTCTCGTTCTTTGTCCTTCTATATCTTTCTGCCTTTGTTTTCAAAGTGTATGTGTCTCCACCAGGAACAGCGCAGCGGGCGGTGTTAGTGCGGGGATGCCAGCCCCTCTCTGAACTCCTAGATGAGGCTGACGAAGGCGATTAAACCCCACATACGAGTGGCTCCTCCGCCGGGGCTTTGAGTGGCCCCTCCCTCGTCCCAACCCGTCTCGCGCACACTATGATGACAATGAAACACACAAGATAACACAAGTAAATAAACAAATAAATACAATTACATGCAAGCGGCGTCAATGGGTGAGGAACGAAACGATCAAATGGGAGTCGGCGAGGGACAAACAAACGGAGCTAAATACGCCGGTGACAGACAGAGAGGCCTTCTTCTCGGTTAATGGCTGGAGTGAACGGAACAGGCCACGAGGGACCCACAGGGGCCGCGGCTGACAGTTAAAGCATTCTAAGCTGATCTACAGCGAAGTGAGAACGCAACGCATCCGAGCAGAAACGGCGCACAGACGGGATGAGAGGGTGTAAATAACGGGCTTCTCCTCTGGGATGTGTGCCACATTACACAAAGATCTGTGGCAGAGGTGCTGGTGTTTTTTTTAAATACTCTCCGACTTCTACTTAACCAGGTAGGTCACTGAAGGGGAATGTGTTTCCTTTTTTTTTTTTTTTTTTTTAATGCAGACTACTCAATTTAGCTAATTTAACACTGTCACCTTGTTCGCTCTGGCGGATCGTTAAGGGTTTAAATTTGAAGCTATTTTAGGGTGAAGTTGACTTTCAAAAGTTTGAGGCGATGGTGCACACACACTCGCCAGGCATGAAAGCCATAAAACGCTGTTGGAATGTTAGATATGTTGCCGGTGACGTTCCAAAATAGAAAAACCGGGTCCGCACACTATAAACATGTATTGGTGTCACGACCTTGTGATGTTTCTAGTGTTGTGCTTTTCTTCAGACAAAAGCCTGCATATAATCCTTCTACATACCTATTTATACACAGGTCTGCATAATCCATATAACTCTGTATGATAGCATGTACAATAATGCTGTATATAACGTATATATATATATATATATATATATTCATACTGACCCTATTTATATTTATCCACATGTGTCCGTATATGCCTGCATATAATCCTTTTTAAACCCTTTTCCTTAGTCTGGTATCGGTATCAAAGGCAAAGTCTTGGTATCGTGGCAACACTACTACAGTAGTGATCAAGGTGTGCATAAGGAACTGGAGACTACTGTATATAAATAGTATAACTGTGTCTATAAACCACATGTAATGCATATTGCATAGTAAAAAATGCACAATATAGTACCTAGAAAATACACACTATGTACACATATTCCTCAAAAGGTTGCTAGTTTATGGGGAAGGTTCCTGCAGTGGAAATATGAATGTACAAAGTTCTATTGTACAAATGCAAACAGATGTGTGGGAAGAGTGGGATCATCAGATGTTACACTTTGATGTGAGATTTTCTTTGTTTGCCTAATTGACTCTTATTCATTGCAGCCACAATTCTAACCTTGTGGATGAATTATTCTGTGTAAAGGCGAAGAATAAAGAATAAATGCAAAGACACACAAGGGGACACATCACACGTTGTTTATAATACCTTTGTTTCCTTTGTGACAGTTACCTCGACAGAGGGTTGTTATCGCAGATTGAAAGGATTTTCAATATTAATAGAATTTCTCTTATCAATCCTTCCTCCCTGCACAATGTTTGCTTCTGGTTTAAAAAGAAAAATGGTTTGTATACTGTAGCTATTTTTGAGGGTTACAAATGTGAATAATCTTTATTTTGTTATACTTTTTTTGTTTTTGTTTTGGAGGCTTATTTTGATAAGAATATAGGACAGACATATATACGCAATATGCTTCAGCCTGTACCTTTTCAGTCACTGCCAGAATCAAAGACCATTGACTGGAATGATTGTGCATTATTGTATTGTGTGTGTTGAGTGAATAAAACCACTACTACTACTAATACTACTACTACTACCCCTACTACTACATTGAGATGCAAACTCCTTGAACATTCGGTGAATGGTGGCAACGTGATTAGGTAATACAGCAAAATAAAATAAACCGGACATGTTCGTTTATTCTTGCAGTGGCACATTGGAATTATGGAATTGTTTCCATGTGGAAGTGGAGCTGTTCATGCAGTGCTCATGAGCTTACTACATGATGGCATATGGATAGAGATGATGTTTCTACAACTGTTCACAGCACTCAACCACAGATAAAACACTGGCAGGGCTGCTCCATTACGGAAAAAAATCATAATCCTCATTATTTTGGTCAATGTTGAGATCATGGTTATTTAACGCGATTACTCATTGACTTTGGAAACATCACACATTCATTGAACTTGAAAAAAGGGTATTTTTAGCAGTATAATTCCTTGGACCTATAAATATAATTCAACTGAAAAACAAAAACATGTCCTGGCTAAAAGTCTATGGGTCTCATTCCCGAATATTTTCCAAAAAGTTCTCTTGGAAGCCTTATCTTGGAACCGACTGAGACAGAATCAACGACAAGTTCACTCTGAGTCCCCAACGCGCGGGGAAGATGTCTTAAGTGTCTCAAACGGTCACAGCTGTGATATCTGCGTTGGGGAATGACACCAGTCTGAAACGCGAAAGCGCGTCCCCGTTCAGGTCATTTGCATACAAAAAACAACACCTCCAGAGCTCCTTATAAGGCAACTAGTGATGCAGCTGTGTGAAAATGGATGCGGAAGCGCTTTGCGACCCATCAAAATTAGATTAGATGAATGTATTGTCATTAGGGATGTCCGATATTATTGGCCTACCGATATTATCGGCCGATATCGGCATTAAAATGTGATATCGGAAAATATCTGTATCGGTTTTCATAAAAAAAAAAATAAAAAAAAAAATTTATTTAATTTTTTACATTTCTATAACCTTTATTTACCCAGGCAAGCAAGTAAGAACAAATTCTGATTTTATTTATTGTTAAAAGTATGCATAATGTTGTGTTAATTCCACAACAAGAGATATGTAATGTTAATTACCTGAAATTATTCCATTTTTGGGGGGGGGACGGGGACCCTGCATATATCTGTATCGGTTGATATCGGTATCGGAAATTAAGAGTTGGACAATATCGGTATATCGTATCGGTAAAAAAGCCAATATAGAGCATCTCTAATTGTCATCATATATAGTACAGCTCGTGGTGCACCTGCTGCAGCGCGCGCGCACACACATGCATGCACGCGCACACTCACACACACACACACACACACACACACACACACACACACACACACACACACACACACACACACACACACACACACACACACACACACACACACACACACACACACACACACACACACACACACAGTATAAGTACTGTACGTAGGGCAGAGCATATATATAGTACTAAATCTTAATGAAACAAGTAACTAGAATAATATAAGTCTACTGTTCATTCATTAGACACGTAGGCCATACTGGCGCACACAAGACTTGTTATGGAATATTAATGCAGTCTATTTCCACGCGATTAGCTTTTTGATTTGATTTTAGTTTTGATTCATCTATCCATTTGCAGTGCTGGTGTACTAGGCTACATAGTGTATTTCAATATCTGTTTTATTGATTAATGATACATTTGAAGGAATGCAAGTTATAGCTATATCAAACAAATGTCTGTCCCATTGTACCAATCATGTTGGCTATAACCTGCATTCTTTCAAATGTATAATTAATCAATAAAACAGATATGTAACAAATAAGAAATACAAATTCCACAGAAGGCATTAAATAATTATTATTTTCAATAATTTCACAATAATTGCATAATTGTGTTTGAATATCTGAGTAATTAAAGTAATTATACATTTGTCCAAAATAGCTGGTTCAGATATGGTTAATCCAGCTGCCCTGTGATCAGATGAATCCATATTATTTATCTTTCCGACATCAAATGCGGAATTTCTTATCATACAAATATTGTCATATTATTTTAATTATGATTAAGTAATTAATTCCAAGGAGGCCTGTAGCGTTGACATGAAGGAATCACTATGATTCCTCCCAAATAAAGCCATTACGAACAGAGAACACAGTCTGTCAAGTTCATAACATTTTCAATCAGTCAATCAATCATAAGTGTGCTCCTAAGCACTCTTAAATTCTGCTCTCAGCCACGGCCAAATCCGATCTCAGGAACATTTGGGGAATTGCGCTACTAGCGCTAATATGACTTAAATTGGCAGACATCTGCCTGAGAGGAAATGTTTTGTCGTAAAATCCGTTCGGGAATGAGACCCTATATGTTTTCATAATGGTTGGAAGCCAAAATCGTAATTGAAAGTATAATTCCTATGGCTTGCCCAGCCCTATATTCAATGGTCTAAAACTTTTCCAAAATAGGTCTTAAGTGGTTAAAAATAGAATATTTCTACAACCCCTTGAAGTGTGGATCCAAAAAACCAGGTCTTAAGTGGTTAAAAATTGAATATTATAATAACCCCTCGAAGTATGGATGCAAATCTGGTCCCAGATTATAAATGTTTCAAGAATATTTACCCCTTGAAATATGAATTTCATCATTTTTAAGGGAAACTGAGAAACTGCTCTCTTCAGGTTTGGAAGCATGTATGAGGCATATGATGTAAGGGATAATGCCCGATGAGCTGAACATTAACATATTTTAATGGACAAGGCAGAGGTTGCCATCGCCAAGTTCATTACAATATGTTAAAGGGGCTATGTACTGCTATTCCTAGCACTATTTGGGCAACTTTACACAATTCCTGTTAGTCTATTGAAGACATCTGTAAGGTTTTTTTCAAAAAAAATCATTGTTTTATATTTCTAATCAAGTACTCAAAACCATCATTTTTCAGCTCCAAGATTTCAGGCTGTTATGGCCTGGCTCCGCCCATAAGCACTTTGAGTGACAGTCAGTCCACACAGTCTACGGCTGGTATGAATGAATGAATGAATGAATGAAAATGAATGAATAGACAGAGAGAGAGGTAAGACAGAGAGAGATAGAGAGAGAGAGAGGGGGGGGGGGGGGGGGTGCGAGAGAGAGAGAGAGAGAGAGAAAAAAAAGACAGGCCGGGGCAGATTGAAACCCGACACCTCTGCATACTCTGGAGGGAGAGAGAGAGAGAGAGATAGAGAGGGAGAGAGAGAGGGAGAGAGAGGGAGAGACAGAGAGAGAGAGGGAGACAGAGAGAGAGAGGGAGGGAGCACTTGGGGGGGGGGGGGGACCTGCCGCCAATATGGTATTTAGACACTAAAACACATTGATACGAACTCCTATTACTATAATACAATGCTAAAGACTGAAAAATGACATTTATAGTACATGTCACCTTTAATGTCAGCTTGAAGGTCATTATCCCGCTTATACCATGACCAAAGATACATTTTTTTTAAATACAACACAAATAAGGAGCATTTATTCATGTTTCCATTTCACTTGTGACACTCGGGAATCTGAATAATATCTGGAACTATTTAGTTGATCTACAGCTGGTAAGCATGCACCCATGTGCGTAGTGAAACACAGATGAGTGCATGCGATAGCAACTGAACATTTTGAAAAATGTAATATAGAGCTGATAGTGATAACAACTGAACATTTGGAACACTTAGCCCACGTCATCATAGTGCCACTCCTTATTACTCCACTCGACTGTGAAATCCTACTATAGCAGATACTGTATTCTCTTTACATGTACAGTGTGCCTGCTTCTGTTCCTATCTGATCCAACATTATCTCCCTGCTACCTTAATGGAAACCATAAGAGATGTCCTTCTCAGGTTTCCCCATGAGACATACTATCCCTCTCCCCCTCTCTCTCTCTCTCTCTCTCTCTCTCTCTCTCTCTCTCTCTCTCTCTCTCTCTCGCTCTCTCTCTCTCTCTCTCTCTCTCTCTCTCTCTCTCTCTCTCTCTCTCTCTCTCTCTCTCTCTCTCTCTCTCTCTCTCTCTCTCTCTCTTCTCTTTCTATTCACTCCTCACAATCACAGTGACTTTGTGTGTGTGTGTGTGTGTGTGTGTGTGTGTGTGTGTGTGTGTGTGTGTGTGTGTGTGTGTGTGTGTGTGTGTGTGTGTGTGTGTGTGTGTGTGTGTGTGTGTGTGTGTGTGTGTGTGTGTGTGTGTGTGTGTGCTACCGTTACAGCTGGGATCACGCGCCAGCATGCATCTGAACATCTTTTATTTGTCTCAGTTGAGTGACGGGTGTACGGTGACGGCGCCCTCTCAGATCCAATGTGCATGTCACACAATGTGTATAACTAATCTCCTGTTCGGTTTCCGTTCCATTGTGTGTGGAAATTGTTCCCATATCAGTTGTGGTTGTCTAATTACACACATATGCAAATGGTTTTTAGTTCTATATCTTGTCCGTCTTGACCTTAGGCTAGACTATACAACAATAAAAACACCACATACCTCTTGAGTGAATCAAGACATGAAGCAGAATTTTGACTTTATTAAGGAGGGTAAGTTGATCCCTTCAGTAGATCAATGCTGAGGGAACTTTATCACCAGGCTCCCCAGTGTCTCTGAACCTGTTTGGCTGTCTACATTGGATAGAAAGCCCTCGCTAATCCCCTCTTCAATGGAAAAATCAAAGCCAGTTCCGTTGCTCTGTGTGTATGGATCAGCAAACATAATGAATGGACAACGTGACGAGGGGATAGCAGCGTTAATTGCATTAAATATAAATGACTGCAGTGTGATCGGACGTCTCGTGTGACTCCCATTATGACAGTAAGGCACAGCTCAATCACTGTGCCTGGAACAAGAAGAGACACAAAATACACCCTAACAAAACATCTAAATGCTCCTATAGGCTCTGAAACTAGAAACAATAAGGTTCTCATTGAAAGGATCTCTAGCCAAATTTTGGAAAACTTGGAGGTCCTTTATCACCCACGTACAGACCCTGATACAGACCCAGGTGATGTGGGTCTGAGCTACAGCTACCCACCCTCCTATTTAAAATAGTATTTGTTTCTGCTTTGTTTGTTCGTACTCTAGTGTTATTTGGTAATTTGTTATTTTTCTTTTGTGCTCAATGTTGTTTTCTCTTTCCGTGTCTTGTGGGGGAGGTGGTGGATTGAGAGGGGGTGGGTGGATGTTGAGGGGCAGGAGTGTTGTGGGTGTTTATGTTACATTTTCTATATTATTCTTTTATAAAGTTTGAAAATGAAAAGAAATGATATATACAAAATTATAATAATCATAATCAAAATGTTCAAATACTGTGGGGAAAAATACTGATTGACTAAGAATAAATAAGAAAAAATGAATATATATTTTGCAGTGTGCAGCAACTTTGTGGGTGAGCAGTTTCAAGAGTCCACATCACAGAGGACCTGACATGGTCTACACGAAACAGCGACTCTATCACCTGAGACAGCTAAGGAAGTTCAGAGTATCGGGGAAGATACTCCACTCCTTCTACTACGGGGCTGTAGAGAGCATCTTGACTGGAAACATCACTGCCTGGTTAGGAAACAGCACGGCACAGGACAGGAAGGCACTCCAGAGAGTGGTGCGCTCAGCTGAGCGTACTACAGGTATTGCACTACCACCCCTGCAGGAGGTGCAAATCCAGAGCCTGCAGAATTATGAAAGACCCTCACCACCCCAACAACAGCCTGTTTAAGCTGCTGCGGTTAGGCAAGCGCCTATGGTCACACGCTGCAAGAACAGAGAGGCTCCGACTCAGCTTCTTCCCCCAGGCCATCAGAACACTGAACTCTCCACTCACAAATACATGAGCACAGACAGACACAAACACGTACGCACGCACGCACGCACGCACGCACGCACGCACGCACGCACGCACGCACGCACGCACGCACGCACGCACGCACACACACACACACACACACACACACACACACACACACACACACACACACACACACACACACACACACACACACACACACACACACACACACACACACACACCACTCATGCGGCAACCGCTAAAACAATCACTTTAAACAGAATGTCACTTTAAAAAATTTAATATTTAGAAAAAGAAGGAGGTACTGTATAGTTTAGATGCATTAAGTTAACATTGTAAATTGTATATTGCATAGTAGTGTACAGTGGCGGCTGGTACTATCTTCCATTGGTGGGTCGCAACTCGACGTTAGGTCGAGTTGAAAATGTAACGCAACGTTAATAAATGCTCTGGAGCAATCTCTCTCTCTGTCTCTCGGATCAATCCAATAAATAATTAACACATGTATATGTTGTCATTTTAAACAACTCACCATTCATTCATTCATTCATTCATACATTATGCATCAGCAGCAGCAAAATTAATGTTATAGTTCACAACACAGCAGCGCGTTTTGAAGTGCTATTATCATCTCAGCATTTCATAGCCGCATTTCTCGGAGACACAGGATTGTGAGAGAGAGAGAGAGCGAGAGAGAGCGAGAGAGAGAGAGAGGGAGAGAGAGGGAGAGAGAGAGAGCGAGAGAGAGAGAGAGAGAGAGAGAGAGAGAGAGAGGAGAGAGAGAGAGAGAGAGAGAGAGCGAGAGAGAGAGCGAGCGAGCGAGAGAGAGAGAGAGAGAGAGAGAGAGAGAGAGAGAGAGAGAGAGAGAGAGAGAGAGAGGAGAGAGAGAGAGAGAGAGAGAGAGCGATATCGCAAATCTACCTTGTTGTTGTTAAGTTGACAGCAGGCAGAAGGGCTTGATAAAGTATATCCACTCCATTGTCCAGACTGTGTTGATGTCCATTGTCCATGCATGTCCCTCCACACTGCATCCATATATAGCTTATAGCCAACAAGTACTGTGTGAGCTAACAACAAATAGCTGCATCACAACACAACAGCATAAACTCACTTTGTTTAATTGAAACGTGGTGGGCTTGATAAAGTGTATAATCCGCTGTTGATGATGTATATCCAGACCACTGTCCACTGTCCAGACTGCATCCGCCATATAGCTTGTTAGCCGTTAGCTGTTAGCACCACACAACAACAACAAGTACTTGATTTCTTTGTCCATTTCCGCGTCGAACAGACTGCAAACTACCTGGCGTTCTATCGCCATGCTCTAAGACAAACTCTAACCTTAACCAACTTTGAAAGAGTGCCTAAGCTTAACCGTCGAAATAACTTGCAGTCACGCTCTAAGACAAATAGCTGCATCTCACAACAACACAACTATCTCTACCAAGCTAGAAAACCTAAAATTGGAACATAGAAAAGTGGCGTCGGCCAATCAGAGAGCGTCTCCGCGAAATGCTGCTACGGAAAAAAAACTGTGTCGGCCAATCAGAGAGCGTCTCCGCGAAATGCGGCTACGGAAATTCTTAACGCTGCTGCTTAGACCGCTTCAAATCGCGCCCGGTTTCCAACATAATACATCATATTTCAACGCACAGCGCGTTACGCACTGATTGGCTGCGACGGATACAGCGATCAAACAGTGATGCGCACTCAGAGCACTATTGCGTCTAGCCCGGGCCGAGAAATACGGCTAGGAGAAATGCGGCAGGAGAAATGCGCCAGGAGTGAGTCACTTCCTGTTCAGGAAACAAGTATTTTTTATTTTATATATTAACGTTATATTGTGCATTGGAAACACAAACATACTTAAAATGAGTAAATATTATTCATTTTAAACATGTTTATATTATTTATAGGGCTATAAAACAAAAAACAAAAAAGTTTTTTTTTCTTCTCTCATTTAACAGGTGGGTTGGCGCCCTAGCGCCCCCGGTGGCCAGCCGCCACTGGTAGTTTCTCAGGAACCTATCATGTCTTTTTCTACCATGCATATATTTTTTTGTGAACACATTTTTTTTATTTTCAATTTTCTTTTTTGACATGACATAAAACTAGACACACAAACATTAAAAGTAAAAATCCACAATAAATCATAGGACTATGATAGTCCAGTATTTAAATCAAAATAAATGTAGATTAAAGGATATATACATAATAATTACGATACATGACATAAAACTAGACACACAAACATTAAAAGTAAAAATCCACAATAAATCATAGGACTATGATAGTCCAGTATTTAAATCAAAATAAATGTAGATTAAAGGATATATACATAATAATTACGATACACTACAATACATACAAATGCTCTTGCTAGCTCTTCTGCACCCCTCCTTTCTCCTTCCCCCCCACCCCCCCCTCAGGACCCCCCTTGGACAATAACCACCATTTCGTTTAACACCAAGGATTACAAATTCAAATGCTGTGCTTTATCTTCTCCACCATATCTGACCAAATTGCTATGTTGTACCATGCATATCTTGTGTCTTATCTATTTTATTTCTTCTATGCCTATTTTATTATTGTATTTTGCACAATAAATGCGGGCATGACCACCCGTATTTCACTGTATGCCCTGGTGGTATGTATGTGACAAATAAACCTCTTGTTCTTGATTCTGATTCTTGTATAATATCCTTATTGTTCTGGCTCAGTACACCTATTAAAACATGAATTATCCAAGCACACTCGCCTTGTATTTACAGTCAGTACTTAGCCCACCTTCCCGTACGGCGCTGCACTGTAGACACTCTCAAAGTGAGTCCAACATTAATCAACTTGTCCATTTCCGCCAAAACCCCAAAGTCATTTCAACGAGCACAAACTCCACACAGGGCCAGATGGTTCGGCCCCGCTGCCCGTGAACCGTTAAATTCCGAGAGGTGCCACGGGTGCAAAGCTGCATCTGGCGCGGCACTGTGAGGCCTGTGTGGTACCTCGACCACGTCCAGCCCTGATGGCATTGGCCAGGACCGGGTTGGGGGGGGCAGACCAAATGCCCAACGCTAACCGGCATGGCCATAACACTCTCACCCTTCTTCTCGCTCCAAGTGCATCATTTATTAATGAGCGCTAACTATTCCCAGACATTTTCATGTACTGTAAGCTTGTATATTGAGCTGTTAGATTGATGTAGGCAGAAGAACGGTTTTGGTATATAACTAAATAAATACACGCTGCATGCTCTTTATCTCGTGTCAGAGTGCCTAAAAATAAAGAAAAAGACAAATGTCCAGTCCGATAAAATAAGAAAATCCAATATTAAAATGTGTTTCGGTGCCGCTTGACGTGATAATTATTGATAATCATGGACTCCATCTCTCTTTGGCAGTTTGAGTTCTATGCCATTTGCATAGGAGGCGGTGTCTCACACTATAATAACAATGTTGGTGTTATTATTACTGTTAATAATATTATTAGATTGTTATGTTTTTTATATTTGGTATCCATTCTGTGGTGATTGAACACATGTCTTCCACTGGATCTGAAAATGTATCTTTAGACATCCTGAAGACAAATCAGCATACATTTGAATGGAAATTCCATGCTGAGCTCAGGAGTCTTTTGCAAGCGTTTAATCAGCATTCACAATGGATACCTACTATCTCAATAATGAAAAAAAAAGACAGATAACAAATAAAATAAACAGGCCAAACAACATTCTGTGGAATGTATTGATCAACACGTCAAGAATGGTGGTGTTATCATAATGAGGAGATGGAGCACTGTGGCAGTTTTTAATAGGGCTGCCGCAACAAATCGACTAATCAATTTATAGTAAATAGTTGGCACCAATTATTATAATGTAGTTATAGTTATGTATAGTAATGTTATGTGTTAGAGTTGGGGTAGGTGTGTTGGACCCAGGTGCAGTGTAGAACAGAGGAGACGGAATGCAGGAGTTGATCTTCACAATATAAATATATTCTTTATTTGCTGAGTAGCGAGGGGTACGTAGCAAAGAAAAGACGAGACAACTCAGTCTCCACAAAACAGCGAGGTGCACGTAGCAAACAAAAGACGAGACAACTCAGTCTCCACAAAACACGACACGAAAAGAAAGCACTAAACAGGGGAAAACAAATGGGAGAAAACAAATCTCCAAAACGGGATAAGCTAATGCTAATACGGTGAATGATGATGCTGTAGACACACACATCAATGTACACATTGAATGATAATTTCGCATGACAACAATGCAAAAGGCGAACGGACTTATTCCTCCATGACGGGAGCGATAAGTCTTTAGAAGCAACAGTGTACTCACGGTTAGGTTCAGTGAACTACTGACAATCTGAGTAGTAAGCAGGGAGGACATATAAAGCAAAGTCAACTATACACACCAGGTACCAATTAGGGCAATCAGGGCAGAAAGACAGGTAATTACCATTGGGCAACGCCTAGGGTGACCAGGTGTCCCCCTTTTGGTTGTACTGTCCCTCATATTGAGAGGATGTCCCTCTTTTCGAAGCCAAAAAAAACATGCGTCTAAAAGCCCCTCCCTACAGACAGTAAACGTAGCAACCCGCCTCTTGTCCACACACATTGCTCTGATTGGTTATAGTACTTTAGCGTGCTGCTTGCCTGCTTGTGACGTGACTGAGACTGAGTCATGACGCTACCTCATATCGCAAATCTGATTGGTAAAAAAAAACACAACAACATTACAAGCGAACTAGTTCAAGATGGAAAGCAGTAAAAATAAACGGACCTGTAGTTACAACCAAGACTGGCAAACGACACATGACTGGGTGAGGCAGATGGCAGGCAATCCGCAGCAGGCTTTCTGTGTTTTGTGTCATAGTTCGTTTTCAATTGCGCATGGATGAGAATACAACTTGAAGCGCCACAGTGGACGTGAGTCTCACTTGAAAGTGGCTCACCAAAAAGAAACATCCAGATCTATGGATACGTTTCTTTTTAAACCAAACAATGATAGCCAGACGGACAAGGTCACTGCAGCTGAGATAACAAGTGTCTATCACACAGTACAACACTCCCATTCATACAGGTCACCTCCCACCTCTTGCAGAGACAAGTCGCATTTCTTTCCTCTCTCCCAAGGCCTTCAAGGCCGTTCCCACCGCCGCCTCTACTGCACCATGGAGCCTGACGCTGCTATGCCCTGCTTCGTGCCGGTGGCCGGACTATACTCAAATCAACTCTAAATGGATCTAATCAGTGGATTGCATATTTTCTTCAAGAAGCAGAATAAGGCTAACCCTCTCTGCCTATTGGGACATCATAATTGGGCTACAAACTTGAAGACGTGGTATTATTTGGATTATCGAAGCTTTTGGACTGCAATAAGAAGATTTTGGATCTGTTTACCGCGCACAGGATCTACCAAAATGAACTGATAAGACACTTGGACACTTGGACTAATAATGCATTCAGTCATTTGGACGGAGTTGTTAAAACTCACTCCACTCAAATCAATAGAGTTATATTCCACTCTATTCAAATCAAATTTAAAGGGACGTGGCTGGGATAAATTGTGCCAGTCAGTCAGCCAAAACAAATTCTTGGACCAAGGTCGAACCGAGAGCTCTGGAGTCGAAGGCTCTCTGGGAGATAAGAGTGGCGAGCGGCGTCCCACAACCCCAATCCCTAGTCCCCCCCCCCCCCCCCCCTTCCTCTGCATTGGCGCTGCACTGTCGGCTGCCTCGTGTGAGGGAGACCTCCCCCACCCAGGACTTGGCTTGTGCACTCCCCCCCACCTCCCCCCCCCTCCCACTCCCCCCCCCCCCCCTACAGCCCTGTAACAACCCCAACCCACTCCCCCCTCCTTCCGTAAATGGCGCTGCCTGTGACGGCTGCCAGTCTGTTTGCGGTGGTGAATATGCATATGTTTGTCTCAAGGCTCTGTACCATTATTACTATCTAAAATGTAATAATTGTGGAATATTACTGTAATGAGCTGTATGTGTATGATCCAAGCGTCCTATGATCCTCATAGGAGCATAACAGAAAAAAGCATTCCATGTGAAGGTATTCTGTATCTTTGCATGTCAACTAATAAAGAAACTTGAAACTTGTGGTAACCTTTAACCTTTGATTTAAATCTATTCGGTGAAGACCATGGCAGTTATTCTAATATAGAAACACAATTTATTTGTATTATTATTTTTGTATTATACTACACTGTTTTCCCTAGTTCTGTGTTAACAGGGAATATCAAACACAAGACATTCCTGTCAAGTGATGACGTTTGAATATTTAAAACAGATGTTAGGTGGTATTTAATTTGTATTTATTTTGATTTAACCTTTAACCTTTGATTTAAATCTATTCAGTGAAGACCATGGCAGTTATTCTAATAAAAATTTTTACATTATCTATCTGTCCCACTTTGTCCCACTTTGTCCCACCAAAATCGTACTGTTGTCCCACTTTGTCCCACCAAAATCTTACTGTTGTCCCACTTTTGGACTTTTTGCATCTGGTCACCCTAAACGCCAGGGCTTTTGCTCCCAGGTGAGAGCAAAACCCCAAACGTTAGTTCTATATCATACTGGTGACGCTCAGCGTCGTCTGCACTAACCTCACTTCGTGCACATGCACTGAATAAAAATCCACAATGTACCTTTACATACCAACATCCGTCCGGCCACACCCCTATCCGCTACCTTCATAAGCAGGTGTGTGGTCACCTACTCGCCTCCTTCTTCACTTTCACCACAAGGAAGTGCCTGTTGTATACATCACTTGACGAGGTTGTTAAGCTGAAGAAAGTTGAGAGGAAAACAGAAGACGGGAAGATACGTTGACATTATATCTTTATTTTCTCTCTCACTATTTTCGAGAAAATACGGCGATATTGTCTTCGTCACTGGAGTGTCTGGAAGATGATGATCATTCTGACCTCCACCGGCTTTTTCGTATTAGGGGCTCGCACCGCTGATATACTCCCCAACTGCAGTCCTCCTTGCTGCGGCTGGATAGGTATTGAACCTCCGGTTATACAGCTGGACTGTGGGAGGCACCGGCTGTTGTGAGAAGCCGGTTTGCTTCCGAGCTGGGTGAGTACTGTTTTGCTTGCGAGCGCTAGTTGTCTGTTAACGCTATGGGGGTTAGCTGACCATTTTTACGAAGGCCGGCCCCGGATTGGGGTCCTCTGCTCGGCTTCTTAAGCGGCGGACGGAGGATCTTGGTCTGACGCCCATGATGGTCAACCTAGTGGGCCGCGACCAAGACCTGGTTTGAACCCGGGATTCTCTGGACGAGCGGATGCTTCTCTGTCCCGTGCAGGCCCCATCTTTCACATGAATGTGGAAGTACACCCTAAAGCACGAGGAAAAGTGGGCATGGATCTTCGTTATCGGGAGTTCCATGCTCAAGTCGGCTGCAGCCCATACAGGAATTGTGCCGGCTCCGCTGTATGTCTGGTAAATCACTGTTGAAAACTGTGTTTGACATTTCTTTTTCTCTTCCCTCTTAGGATGGGGAGGGACTCAGGCGGCGGCCTGTCTGAAGTGTGGCTTATTATGTCGTTGTGTACAGTTCAGGTGATAGCTGCTTAGCTGGCGTGATAGTTTGTGGCCTACTGTTGTTAGCCAGTCAGCTGTTAGCTGCGGCTCTAGCTCGTTGTGTTCACTAGGCTAGTAAACGTTAGCTTGTTGCTATCAGTCGGACGGCTGTTAGCTTAATGCTACACTGTTGAACGTTACTGTGACTATAACATGCCTTAAACACCCTGACTACGATGTTATCTTTGACAGAGGATGTTAGTTGACCCTACACCCGGGTGCCATGCCAGCGAGGACTTCGTCAACATGGAGAACGGCGGCTGGGTGGCGTAGCGGACATACCCTCGTCACCAACGCAGGAGATGCTGGGTTCGACTCTGTGTCCCGTTGACCAGTGTTGCAGTCCTCTCGGCCTGCGCTCAGGGTGAAGGTAGGAGTCCTGACCGGACTTTAAACACTTCTTCTTTTCTTCCCTTCTAAATGTTATGTAATAACGATGTTTCCAAAACATGTGTTGCTGCAATACATTGAGGATACGATGCGTGTTGTGTGTGAATTGTCTTGTCACTGGTATAGCTTCTCTCTCCATAGAAAATCGGCGTTGTTTTTTACATGTGTGAAAATGAACTGGTTAGTTGTGATGAGAACATGTGTGTTCATGTAACGTTTGTAACATGGGTGAACTCACAACTAAGAGGGTTAGTTAACCTGTGAAGCTATGCTTAGTGACATGTGATTGAGGAATGAATCTTTTTCTCAGCCTGTGATGACAATGAACAGCATGTTCATATATTAACAGGAGTACCTGTTCAACCTGGTCGTATCAAGGGTAAAGTAGGAGGGGTGACCCCCCCCGGTTTCCCTGGGGCTTCCCCCCCTCCTCTCAGACATGTTGTTTACAATATATTGTGTCACTGTATTTGTGGGGATACGATGTAACCCTCAGCTTAAGTTGCTGGGGTTGTGCTTCCGCTTGAGAAACAATTTTTTCCTAAAGAAAAGGTTGTTTGGTCACTTATTATGTGTGCTTAGCAAGGTCTGTGGCCAATACATAAGGACTTGTGTCTTCTCTCGTTATGAAAAAAGGCGTTCCTCTGTAGTAAGAGTGTACTTTTGCCATTTTTTGTTGTGTTGGGTTGTGTGTGTCGTTGTGATCTACAACTGGGTTAGGTTTGGCCCACAGAAGCACATGTGTAAGTCTGGACCGGGGCTCTTAAAGGGGCCCTCTCTGTTCTGTGTTTTTTCCTTAGTAAAACTCAGATAGCAGGTTAGCACATGAGCTATGTGAAGCTGTTAGATGCTTCATGTAGCATGCTATGACTGGGTCATGCTCTACTTTGTCATTACATTGTATCAGGGGTGAGGGGTCGTAAAGGGGTGAACTGGTAATCCTTTCCTCCCCTTTTCTGATTGGTCAGGGGTTAAAACCCCCTGTCCTTCAGGGTTCCTGTCACGTTGCTGTTCGGCACGTTACAGGTAGGGGGGGGGGAGGGAGGGAGTTTCCTGGTCCCACGCCCTGAAAAATTGGGCGTGTGCACCGTGGAAATTCCCCCACCATAGAGTACGTCACTGAGCGCGTCTCTATTGGTAAGACTTCCGTGAGTTGTTCAGGTTCCATGTTATGGATCTGTTTCAGGGAGTTGTCAGAGCTCCTCCTCACGAAGCTCCTCCTCAGGGAGAAGTGCCTTCTGTGAGTTCGGACTCTCCTTCCCAGTGAGGGAGCCTCCTCAAAGTTTCAGAGCCTCCTCCTCAGATTGTCAAGGTGAGTAGAACTTCAAAAAGTAGTTCTGCTCTATTGTGTGTGTTTTCGATTCAATTCGATTATTGAGTGTGTATTGGTTCAGTGCCTCCTCCTCAGAGAGCCCTAAACCAAGTGTTACATAGCTCAATGTTGCAATATTTCTTTTCAATCTATACAGCTCGCGTGTGAAGTCTCTCTGTGGATTCCCGTCTCCTCCCTGTGGCGAGGGTGGCGGGATGTAAAAATGAAAAAAAGATTTACCCTCAGCCGCGTCACGTGGGATTCATGTCAGTCTGTGTTTCTTTCTTTTTTAAATAAAAAGAGGAAAGAACATGAAGCACGACGGCTCCTTGTCGTTCTCCCAGGCGACTTGGAGGAACAATGTCTGGTGTCTTGTTAGACTATCCATTGATGTGTTTGGGTCTCGACGCGTACATAGTGCTGGCTCGGGGTGTTTCTGATAAGAATCACGCATGAGGCTGGTACGCCTTGGTTGCTCGTTATTAAAATGGCGTTTTTATAGGGCAACTGGGATGGAGGTTTTCTCTTCCGAGCGCCTGTTACTAGGTCTCGACGAATTCTCGTTCATATCTGGGGGATGTATAGATAGTTTATTAACGGAATAGATCAAAACATAGGTAGAGGGGTCTCACGCCCTTGGGGTGGGCCACTGAGCGCGGTACAAATGGGACCGTCTGGGTGGCGCCTTTCTTTTCATGTTTTAGATCGACACGCGTACCTACCCCCTCTCTTGGAGTGGGGATGTCGGCGTGATTAGGGCACGGGACTGGTCTGGTCACGCTGGTCCAGGTCAGTTAACCCGTTGTCCGCCGGGGACGCAGATCTGCTGTTCTGGTACCCTGAGGGACTTGTGCTTTTTTCGGGGGGAAAAATTCCGGGTCGGCCCGGGTGTCACAGGGTTGGGCGTTATGGAGACCCTGTTTGGATTGGGTACATGTTGTACCCTGTGCTGTCATCAGCTGGTTCTCCTTTTCCTTTCGCCCCTCTCTTCTCCCGCTTACGCATGGCGAAGAGGGGGCTGTTGGGGTGGTCTTATGGACCTCCTCTGGCATCCCTGTGTGCTTCCCGGGCCGCCGGACCCGGTCCGAAGTTGTGTTTCGTCAACCCGTAGGCCTGGAATAACCCTTTTTTGAAAACTGAAACACTTGTAATGCGGTGTAGCCAGTGTATACCCGCAGGTGTGTTTTGGAGTTTTTTCTTGAGGGGTTATAGGAACAACCACCGCATGTGGTACCAAGAGGGTGGTTGATTCCCTGGTGTGTTGGAGCAGAGTCAACTCCCGGGTTACCCGGTTGAATGTGCCCCTGCACGTTCATGACACCTGCCAATCGTGTCAGCTTTCTCTGCCTCGGCCCCTCTGGGTCGGGTTTTTTTGGTGGAGGCTTTGTCATGGTGCGCAACAATGCCAGCATACGCCCCTTCCGCCGGGGTGCTGTTTTCAGTTGACCCCTTTGGCGCCTGTCTCGTCCGCAGTGCTCCAGGCTCGGGTCAAACGCCTGCTGCCTGGTTTAAGGGATCGACCCCCTCTGGGGTTGTCTCCCCGGTGCGCTGCCTGCTTCCGCTGTAGTGTAGCCTTTTGAGTGCTTCAAGTTACGGCCATGCTGACTGCCTGAGTTTTCCAGGGTCAGTGTGCCAAGCGGCGTACTAGTGGGGGGAAGGGCCCGCTCTTGGAGGGGCCCTGTCCGAATACGCTGGCGATGTGGGGGGCGGTGTGACTAAGTGACCGCCTGGTGAGGTCTTGATGCTGTGGCGTCATTGACCTCTCCGGGCCCCCTTTTTCGGGGGGATCCAGTCCCTTCAGTGGGTCTGGGTCTTCCTTCGCGCTCCGCTTTTACGGCCTTGCCACAGGGTTGAGTTTGCTCTCGACCACGTGATTTTGGGGGCGGTAACAAGGTTTGTTCCTTCCGTTCGTTCCCTGGTGGCATGCGGGTTGTGCGTGTGCGTAGTCGTGGGGTCAAGCCACGGTCTGCTCACCCTGTGCGTTGAGTTGCTCGAGTTTCTCTTCGCACGGTCGGATCCGTCTCCCTTCCGTCCTCCAATAGGGGGGGTATCCTCCATTAGGGAGGGTCGGGGGGCTCGGTCCTCTCCGGTCTGATGGTTGTGGGGTGCCTCAGCGGGGTACATTTGTCGAGCTTCAGGCTCCCGCTCAGCTCCTGTAGTGCAGATGACGCTGAGCGGCAGCCAGTATGATATAGAACGTAAGGTTATGAATATAACCAAGTTCTATGAATACTGGTGACGCTCAGCGTCGGGACGCCACTGCGGCCCTTGATCTCGCCTTGTGGTGAAAGATTGGGAAGGAGGCGAGTAAGTGACCACACACCTGCTTATGAAGGTAGCGGATAGGGGTGTGGCCAGACGGATGTTGGTATGTAAAGGTACATTGTGGATTTTTATTCAGTGCATGTGCACGAAGTGAGGTTAGTGCAGACGACGCTGAGCGTCACCAGTATTCATAGAACTTGGTTATATTCATAACCTTACGTTATGATGCACCTCCATGATCTGTTTTTTATATAGAAAAGCCTGTTAACACTTAGTTTGTGTTTTATGTTTTTCTTTATTAATTATTTAAACAACTTGAACAGGTTTTAGTAAACAAATAAAAGTATATATATTTTAAATATATATTTTCTTATATATTTCTTGCACTCTTGATGTATAGCATACATTTTTATAAATGTGCAAGTTGTTTGGAAGAGTAAGACGAGGAATAAAATGCACAAAATGTTTTATTTTGATCCAATTAATTGATTAATCATTTCAATAATCGATAGATTCATCAACTATCACAATAGTAATTAGCTGCAGCCCTAGTTTTGAATGGCAAAGTCCGTAATGGCAACAACGAAACAACTTTTGACAAAACAAACAAATAACTAAATGTGATGTCATCTTATTTTGAGTAAAACGATTTATTTGTGTTTTAAATATGTTTCAAATGAATCACAATCTCTGCTAAAAGGCTGTGAATCGTGTGATGAGTGGTTGCCGTGGTAACTGAGGACTCTGTGACAGGTGGCCTTACAAAACATAATTGTCCTTCTTGACCGATCAGCCATTCTGTGTCAGTAATCTACCAGTGACTTCACATATGGAAGAGAAACAACGATATGTATGACTAGATTGGATACGGACAACTCTTTATTTAAAAAGTTAGGGGGGTCAGGTCTTTTCACAACGGGGATGAATAAAAAAAAGATTTTGACGTTGCGGTCACAAAGAGAAAGCGTACGTCCTCATGAAATCTTCATCCCTGAAAAATAATTGAAGATGGACGTTTTTAGAAACCTCCCCACTCATGTTACGCACATTTGGATATGGATAAGTTAAAAGCCCACAGCTGATGCAAGACACCGTTGTACACAAAGAAAAAACACAATATACAAACACGAACAATATAAATCCCACACACAACTCCTTCCCGCGTTAAGAATGGCGAGGTTAAAGCACTTCACAGATGTTGGTTTGGGTGGAGGTTTCCATTAGCAAACTCTGTGTTCTAATGACTTGATTGTTCGAGGCCCTTCACACGCCGGACAGAAGGCCGTCAGTCTGAACGAGGAAGAACAGGGCGGCAGGAGGCCGAGGCAGACGAGCACTCAGCAGATCGTACGCTCGCCGTCACGTAGGGTTATGTAGGCCGGTGACTACAGAAAGCACTCAGCCTTGTCCCTCTCTCTCTCTCTCTCTCTCAACGCCTGGGCGCTTCATAAATACTGCAGAGTGATGCTTTGTCTCTTGCCGTACTAATCTCACCCCCTCTCCTTACGACATGGAGGGGCCTTGGCAATATGCCCCCCCCCCCCCCCCCACACCCCCCCCCCCCCCCCCCCGACCCCCCCACACACCGCTGACAGGCCCCCGTCTCTCATGATGTATCGTTGTTAATGTTTAAATGCTTCTCGCTGCCATGCTGGTGAAATTGCACAGTAATGTAGTTCCTTGAGAGAGAGAGAGAGAGAGAGAGAGAGAGAGAGAGAGAGAGAGAGAGAGAGAGAGAGAGAGAGAGAGAGAGAGAGAGAGAGAGGGAGAGAATACAGGAGGGGGGGGGGGGGGGGGAATGGGGGGGGGGTGTAAAAAAAACGTCACATTTGTAAATGATTGATTAGTCCGCTGTATGGACCTAAGAGATTGATGTGTTCACATGTGGGGGGAATTGCGGCATTAACGGAAATAATTTATCTGGTTTGCACAGCTGACGGGCGCGAAGCCGTTTGCACGTGAGCTCCTGAGCCGAGGGAGAAGAAGATGATGTCGGCGGTTAAGCTCCTTAAGGTCATTCTGCTTCCCAGACACCTGAGCGGGTGAATCGTTCGCCAAAAAAATAAAAAGTTGAACATCTCCCCCCCGCGGGGGACGTCTCCTCGTTAGAAAAGGTGTGACTCGGAAGAAAAGTCTGCTTTGACAGTTGCACACACCGCGTGCATGTTTGCCTTCTCGCTGCCGGATCCATGACACTTGTTTACACAGCGAGTTCAAAGCTGCTCCGGCTTACAACCTGATAGCTCTGCTTATTTGGACGAGAAATAACACCATGTAAAAAAAATTTAAAAAAAAAGACTAATTTGCATAAAACCTTTGATTTAGTGCAGATGAATGCACAGGAGAAAGCAACAGCCGCTTTGTTGAGATTAGAAGAGTTTATTTGTCACATTAGGCAGAATTACCCATGTTAGTGTCAATTGTGGGAAAGGTAGAGCAAGAGCAAAGGGAAAGAGAGAGAGAGAGAAAGGGGGAGGGAGAGAAAACGAGAGAGAGAAAGGGGAGAGAGGGAGAGAGAAAGAGAGAAAGAGGGAGGGAGAGAGAGAGAGAGAGGTTTCACAGGGCACTGACTGCACTTCTCTCTACAGATAATACTGAGCCTTGGCACACTGTGAGCCTGCAGGACACAGGAAAAGCCCCCCCCCCCCTCTCCTGCTACCTGGCTTGATGTGTGTTTTCCACTCCTGCTACCTTGCTTCCTAGGAGGGCTTGATGTGTGTTTTCCACCTGTCTGAGAGGAACCAGAGCAGCTCTGTTGGAGTCAACCTCTCCCGGATGGCTGAGTGGATGTCTACTGTGACAGCTGGAGGCTTGTTGCAATGGAGGAGGGCTATGGAGTTCGATTGCCAACTGATGTCTACTTGGAGGGGGGGCGGGACTTGAAACTGTGATGCAGGCTGCCGTACAAGAGAGAGAGAGAGAGAGAGAGAGAGAGAGAGAGAGAGAGAGAGAGAGAGAGAGAGAGAGAGAGAGAGAGAGAGAGAGAGAGAGAGAGAGAGAGAGAGAGAGAGAGAGAGAGAGAGAGAGATTTGCACTGGGAGTGACCATGTAAAAAGAGAGGGAGGAGACGGGGGTTGTGTTGAGCATATGTCTTCTTGACTTCCAACATAACCTTTGCCTGTCCCTTTTGATTATCTAGCTCATTCTCAACCCAAATGCATGAAGGTCACTTTGTCCCAAATCCTGCCAAATGGAAGAGGAGAGAGAAAGAGAGAGCGATAGAAAGAGAGAGAGAGAGATTGATTTTCCAACAGACTCCTACATAGAGCCTAATAATGCCCGTTCCTCTCTTGGCTTTTTGTACTCAAACAGACGCTTGAACAGATGAACACTGTAACATTGACAAGTACGGTCAAAGCTATGCCGGGTCCGGCTAACCGGTGTGGTGATTATACATTCTGTTCCCATCTCCCATCTCCAGTCACTTCCTTGTTTGTGGACGCAGCAGGCAGACAAACAGGGGAGAAGCATTTCTCCATCCGAGTACCTGGACTAAAACCTCTCCCCCTTTTGCCTCTTTTCCATTGCATACTACCTACTCGACTCGACTCGACTCGACTCGACTCTACTCTACTCTACTCTACTCTACTCTACTCTACTCTACTCTACTCTACTCTACTCTACTCTACTCTACTCTACTCTACTCGCTTTTGGTACCTGGTACTTCGTTCGTTTTCCACTGCAGGTAGTACTCCGTTTGTCTCCGTGTGGGGAGGCGGGGCCGCTGGCGTACAGCATGAGAGCTCTGTGAGCATAGCTATGTCCGTGAGGGCTTGGAGCAAGCCAGCCAGAGTAAACACAAGTGGAGATTTGGATGAATACATTTTTTTTATTGTTTTTAAAAGAACTCCTTTTATTGACGAAAAGATTAATGGTTTGCTGCTGTCGGAATGGAACGGAGCATATAACATGAAAGGTGCCTGATGAAATGTCCACAAAGATTTTGCTAACATTAAGCTGTTAAACTAAAATATGGTAGCTAGCTTATATATTTAATCAGCAACGCATTAACAATCAGTTTGTTACAAATAACATCTACTTGTAATGTTCGGTAGCTAAGTAGCGTTATATGAAAATGATTGTAACAAACTTTTGTTCGAAACGTATCATCCAGATATTAGACCTGGCCACCATCACCAGTAAACAATCAATAGCGAGCGATATTGGGGGACCCTGATGTAAACAAATCGAAAGACTTTTTCTGGTCTGCATTCTGCAATCTGTTAATAAAGTTTTCAATCAATCAATCAATAACAACATTAACCAGACTCTCGTTGTGTCTATTCTGCTAATGTTAACATTACTAGTACAAAGAATCAATAGCGAGCGATATAACAACATTAACCAGACTTCTATATCAACAATGTTTGTGTCCAGCAAGCTAGTCTCCCCATGTGTAATGTTATTAAGCATTATTACATGGCGTTTTAACATTCGCCAAAATGCTTGATTGTGATTGGTCAATAGCGCTCGGTTGCCCCTGACAGCGGCCAATTATTTCTCGATAATTCACCGCTGCTATGGGCAACGCGCAATAATGACCGCTGTTAGGGGCAACAGAGCGCTATTGACCAATCACAATCAAGCATTTTGATTGCAGTCACAAAAGCTAAGCTTTACAGCTGCACTACATCAGGTGCAATCAAGTCCACACACCTGCCGGCGAGGCGCAACAGAACAACTGCGTCTGCATTTGATCTCGTCTTGTCGATGGTGTAAAATGAATTGTATATTGTTAGTAAGTTAGCCCTGTAATAAGCGGGATAATGTATAGCTATACTCGGTCATTGTCGCAAAATAATTGACCATCACTGCGTTTAGAACACCAGAACGCAGTGTCGGTCAATTATTTTGCGACAATGACCTCGTTCATTATCCCTTACTTAACTTATGTTGGAAATGACAATTGTCTATTAATTAATGATGTGATGATTAAAGTATTTCGGTAGCACTTTATAATAACACCCTGTTATAATACATTTATAAGGTATTTGTAGATAATGAACTAATCATGAACAAACCATTTATATACATTTATAAATTATTATTAAATCATTTATAACTATATTTGTATACCATTTACAAAGTATTTATAACACATTAGTGGATAATGAACTAACCATGAACAAACCATTTATATACATTCATAAATGATTATTAAATCATTTATAACTATATTTGTATAACATTTACAGATTAGTTCTACATTATTTATAACTCATTATCAACATTGTTTGTACTTGATTTGTTCATCATTAAATAATGTTGTTTAATGTGTAGTAACACATTGTAGATGCTTTGAAAAATAGATATGAAAAAACGACTATAGTGTATCTCCATTTATTTTTCATGTTCAACAAATGATTTGTTAAGACATTCATAAAACATTTATAAATCATTTGCAGATGCTATCGTGGGGGCCAATCTGAAGTGAAGCCTATTCATCATTAACAAATGTCTAATACAGTTAATTATTTGTTTACTTTTTCATCACATGTTACAAATGTTGTAGGCAGCTTTCGGATACACCCTTCTTTGTGACATCAAACAGTGACAGAATTAGGACTAAAGATAAATGCAATTTTATTAACATATAAAATACATGTGCATGACATATAGTGTAACTGGGGGGGCACTAGGACCCAGGAGTACCCTGGCCAGGTAGAGTATCTAGAGAGGAATTCTCACGCAAGCGAGACTTGACGTCACGTGTGTTGCACTGTTGCCGTCTGTTTAATGGAAGCACAAGTTATCCGTGCTGCGTCTATACTTTCGCTTTTAATAAGGTATGGGCAGGTTAAACACCTTTTTTTGTTGGTAAATCTATTCCATAATTTCCGACCTACAAACAACTCTTATGTTGTGTAGACGTTCGTGTAGATGTGGTGGGCGCTAACGTTACATTTGTTCGACACGACACACAAGAGTAATAATTATTTGTGTCGTGTCATCATCACTGAGCACACTGAGCACACATTATGAACAAATGTAACGTTAGCGCCCACCACATCTACACGAACGTCTACACAACATAAGAGTTGTTTGTAGGTCGGAAATGATGGAATAGATTTACCAACAAAAAAAGGTGTTTAACCTGCCCATACCTTATTAAAAGCTAAAGTATAGACGCAGCACGGATAACTTGTGCTTCCATTCAAACAGACGGCAACAGTGCAACACACGTGACGTGACTGACGTCAAGTCTCGCTCGCGTGAGACTTCCTCTCTAGATACTCTACCTGGCCAGGGTACTCCTGGGTCCTAGTGCCCCCCGATGTTACACTATATGTCATGCACATGTATTTTATATGTTAATAAAATTGCATTTATCTTTAGTCCTAATTCTGTCACTGTTTGATGTCACAAAGAAGGGTGTATCCGAAAGCTGCCTACAACATTTGTAACATGTGATGAAAAAGTAAACAAATAATTAACTGTATTAGACACTTGTTAATGATGAATAGGCTTCACTTCAGATTGGCCCCCACGATAGCATCTGAAAATGATTTATAAATGTTTTATGAATGTCTTAACAAATCATTTGTTGAACATGAAAAATAAATGGAGATACACTATAGTCGTTTTTCATATCCATTTTCAAAGCATCTACAAATGTGTTACTACACATTAAACATCATTATTTAATGATGAACAAATCAAGTACAAACAATGTTGATAATGAGTTATAAATAATGTAGAACTAATCTGTAAATGTTATACAAATATAGTTATAAATGATTTAATAATAATTTATGAATGTATATAAATGGTTTGTTCATGATTAGTTCATTATCCACTAATGCATTATAAATACTTTGTAAATGGTATACAAATATAGTTATAAATGATTTAATAATAATTTATGAATGTATATAAATGGTTTGTTCATGATTAGTTCATTATCTACAAATACCTTATAAATGTATTATAACAGGGTGTTATTATAAAGTGCTACCAGTATTTCCACTCCATTCCACGATAACAGCGCCTCACCAGCTAACCACGCGTAAGCCAAACGTAAACAAAATCAGCGATCTCTGCACGCTATGTACGCTGGCCGCAATGCTAACTATTATAATGGTAAATCTCAATCACATTAGCACGTAAGCTAACAAAATCAGCTATCTTTTTGTGAGACTAAACTCTCCGCTCTTGGTGGTAAATTGTGTTGATGTTGGTTTTGTTTCATCAATAAATGAGGCAGAATACACAGTGAATGTATCCTTTTTTGTTTATTGCACTTTGTTCCTGCTGCAAACAAATAATGAATGCTACGCGAGGTAGTTTAAAGATGGCGGGTTTCTGTTTTTGTGCAGGACGCTCCAATGTGTGACGCTTCTCTCTTCTGACCAATCAGTGGTCTGCAGTGTTTCACGTCACTTTTTTGGTACCACTTCTAGGGTGCTTGGAAAAGTTTGTGACTAGCCCGACCCCTTTAAATTCAGATGTTTACAAATAATTCTAAAATAGATTTACATACTTGCTTCGTGCAGCAAAAAAGACATATTATTCCGATACATTTAAATTAAAATTAAAATTTAAAGCTGCCAGCAACATAAAATCCACATGGAACGTCATAAATCCATTACTTAATAAAAAAAGGCATGCTGTTTCATTTCCATCTACTTTTGTGGATGGAAATGGAACATACACAAACTCATCAGAGATTGCAAATGGTTTCAATAATTATTTTGTAAACATTGGAATTTCCTTGGCTAGAAATATTAGAAGCACAAATAACTGTCCACTTGAGAAGATTCAAGGTCAGTACCCATCTATGTCTATATTTGAACCACCTACCTCTGAAGAAATACAAAATATTATTTTAAATAAAAAAAACTCAGTAGCAGGTTATGATAATATTAAAAGTAGTCTGCTTAAAGAGGTATTACCTTCAATAATTGAGCCATTGAACCACGTGTTTTCACTCTCCCTGGAAACAGGTGTTGTTCCAGGAGACTTGAGTGGCAAAAGTTATACCTCTGTTTAAATCTGGTGACTCATCCTTATTTTCCAATTACAGACCGATTTCGATATTACCGTCCATGTCTAAAATATTGGAGAAGCTGGTTTATACCAGAATTTTTAAACATCTTAATGACAATAATATATTATATGAACGTACGGTTTCAGACAAAAACACTCTACTTACATGGCTCTCTTACAGTTTATAGATAGAGTCACAGATGCACTAGAAGACAATAAGCAATTTTCAATTGGTATATTTCTGGATCTATCCAAAGCATTTGATACTGTGGACCATAAAATACTTATAACAAAGCTTCAGAGATATGGTTTGGCTGGTGACGTGATTAAATGGCTCAGTGACTATCTTTATAATAGGGAACAGTTTGTTTCCATTAATAGCGATGACTCTGACAAGGCAAAGCTAGTCTGTGGGGTTCCTCAGGGCTCTATACTTGGCCCCCTTTTATTTTTTATTTATATAAATGATTTTGCTTGGGTATCTCCTAGAGCAGGGGTCAGCAACCTTTACTATCAAAAGAGCCACTTTTCCCCCGTCCCACAAAATAAAATGCTCAGGGAGCCGCACAACCTATTTACCCTTAAAATGAAGATAACACAGTGTATAACATTTTATATATCCCCAAGCATACCCCACATTTAGCATAAAACGCCTGACAATTGCATACCCAAAGTAATTTGCGATTTATTATACTTTATACTTATAGCACACAGTTCGTTGCATTAATGGGATTATAAAGCAACAAAAAGAAAAATTTTGACTTTTTAATTGCTGTTTTTACCTGTTATAACAAAGGAAAACCTCAAACTCTTATGAAGTGGAGAAAAAATACTGGCTGTGTAGACCTATTTTTTTATAAAAAAAACAATAGAGGATACAAAACACTGGTGTCTGTAGACCGACTTTGAAATAAAACCCTGAACTATTCAGGTATATTTGAGTCCTTCCCTTATTTGTGGAACATTTATAAAATAAAAGTAGTCCACTTTGAAAAAAGACTACCATGTGTACTGTAGACCTACTTTGAAATAAAACACAGAAAAGGAGAAAAAACACTTGCATCTGTAAACCTACTTTGAAATAAAACCCTGAACTATGCAGCTCTATTAGAGTCCTTCCCTTATTTGTGGAAAATCTATAAAATAAAAAGTAAATTTTTCGTTGTTTGCAAATTTCGCACCACATATCAGGCATACAGGTAAGCCTTTTGTTGACTAAATATCTTAGTTGATGAAATATTTTTTCATTTCAGTGTCACAGTATGACATCCATATAAAAAAAATAAAAAATAAATTGGGGCCAGGGAGCCGCAGCTGATTGGCTAAAGAGCCGCATGCGGCCTCGAGGCCGCAGGTTGCCGACCACTGTCCTAGAGTATTCTCGATCTTGTTTTGCTGATGACACCAACATTATAATGTCACATGAGAATTTTGCAGTATTAATTAGGGAAGCCAATGATGGTTTATCTTGTGTCTCAGATTGGTTCCAGACTAATAAGCTATCGTTAAATGTAGAAAAATCGAATTTGGGCGCCCCAGTGGCGAACCACATAGCGCGCTCAGCCGCGACATGGCCGACCGGGGTTCGACTCCCGAACCCGTCGTTATTTGCCGAATGTCTTCCCCCCACTCTGTCTCCCATTCCTCCTCTGTCTCTCTCTACTGGACTGCCCAGTAGCAATAAAGCGATAAAAAACGCCAAAAAATAAATCTTTGAAAAAAAAAGAAAAATCAAATGTTATTGTATTTTGTAATAAAGGTAAAAGTTATTCGAAAAAGGAGGCAAAGCTATTAATCAGTAACACCGAAATCAAACAAGTAACTTCAACAAAGTTTTTAGGGATCTTAGTTGATGATAAACTCAATTGGAAAAAACACATTGATCATGTTTGTAAAAAAGCAATGAAGTCAGTAGGTATAATTAGGAAGGTGTGTTCATTGATAAATATAAGTTGTTTTTTAATCCTGTATTATAGTCTTATCTTTCCTTACATATCTTATTGTAACATAATATGGGCTAGCACTCATTCAACTCATCTTCAAAAAATTATTTTACTTCAAAAAATATGTGTTAGACTGGCAACCCTCTCAGATCGATTCGAACCATCTGCTCCTCTTTTCAAGAAACTAAACATTCTGACTGTGTCTGAGGTTAATTCTTTACAGATATGTATATTTGTGTACAAATGCATTTATGATCACAATCTACCAAATGGTTTTAATAGTTTCTTTTTCTTTTAATTCAGATGTTCATTCATATGTTACACGTCAGTCCAGGGACCTGCATATACCTACCTTGTGGTACTTCACTTAGGCAGTTCTCAGTGAGGTATAGAGGGTCCAATCTTTGGAATGCAGCTGATCCTATGCTGAGGAAATCTCCATCTCTGCTTATTTTTAAAGCAAACTACAAAAAAATGCTCATATCCAAAAGTAGTAGATAGATAAATAGGTCATACATGTAGGTATGATTTTGGTAATGTGGGTGGGTAGGTTTGTAGGCAGGTGGGTGGGTTGTTATATATTATTATGTATGCAGTATACAGTATATGCATGTATGTACTGTGTGTATGTATGTTTGTATTAACACGTATCTTTTTAATGTATTCTGGTATTTTATAATATGTATATTTTTGTATTTTTGTATGTTTGATTTTATAAAACAGGGGAAGTTCTCGATAAGCCTCTAGGCTTCTAACTTCTCCTTCACAATGGTTATAACTTATTATGTATTATTTTTACTTTTGTTTAACTGTGTTAATATACAAATACAAATACAAATACAAATACAAATACAAAGTCTGCAGTGTTTCACGTAACTTTCTTGGTACCACTTCTAGGGTGCTTGGAACCTCGAGAAAGCAGGTACTAAAAAAGTACCCGGTACTAGGGCTGCACGATTTTGGGAAATAATCTAATTGCGATTTCTCTGACAGATATTGCGATTGCGATAAAATGTGAGATTATAATTAAAAAAAAAATTTAAGCAGCCCCACAGAGGTTTATTGTAAAATGCGGCTTGCATCTGGCCTACGCGGTGGGTCTTTTCGGGAGACAGAGCCTGAAAATGTTTATTTTTACCTGGGAATCGATACCGGTACCCAACGGTACCTTTTTTTCTGTACTTTACTCTCCCTCTCTGAAGTCTAAACTTCACAACACACAATCTAAAACCCCTTACCTCCCTCTCCCAAACTTGCCGCTCCTGGGTTTGTTTCCCCGCTGCTTTTCATTGGTCAAGGTCAATTGGGTGGGCAAGCTGTGCCGGGATAGCTTGACAAGAGTTTGATGAGTGTTCTCTGCTCCAGCACTCGCTGGACATGGCTTTTGTTTGCCTCCTGCCCAGACCCCGGGCCTGCCGCTGGGAGGCTGTGGACGTTGTGCTCTCCTCTCTCACCCTGTAGCTGCCTCTACCTCCCCCACCTCCTCCCCCACATCCTCCCCCACATCCTCCCTCACATCCTCCCAACTTCTGCTCCTTCTCATTACAGTTGTGTCAACTTTTCTCTCTCCTCTCTCTCTCTATATATATATCATCTCTCTCTCCCCCTTTCTCTCTTCCTATCTCTCCCCTCTCTTCCTCTATCTCTCTCTCTAATGCTCTCCCCTCTTCCTCTCTTTCGCTCCTATCTATCGGGCTGTTTGTGTTTTCCTTCGGTCATGGCGTGCTTTATAGGGTGGTGTCACTGGTGTGTCTTGGATGGGGATGTGGTAGGGATTGATGTGTGAGGTGTTTGGGGGACTGACTGTTCCGGGGGGGTTCACATGCTTTCGAGCGACATTGTACTATTGTACTTATTTTATGCCTATTCTTAAATCGGCACGTTTACATTGCACTACTTGTATTGTCTTTTATACCTATTCTTATGTCTGAAATGTATGCATTTTTTTATTTTGTCAATTTGTGTACTGATTTTATGCCTATGTTTACTTTTAAACTAATTGTTGTGGTGCACTCTGGACTGAGAGTACTATGTAGATAGTTATTAATATTTATTATTGTTATATTGTAGAAATGTG
>NC_140166.1:91086558-91166558 GCF_963971535.1 Notolepis coatsorum
AGTTTGGGAAATTAAGGCCTGCCTCTTATATAAGCCTCTCTCTAATAAAGGCCTGGTGCTCTTTGCAGCTGAGGTAAATACAAGACCCTATATAGCTTTTTAGTATATATCCATGTGTTATTATTACTATATAATACTCTCATATGCAATCTTCAGCAATCTTCACCCAAACAACTACCTCTTTGAACTGCTGCGATCAGGCAAGCGATACCGGAGTCTCATGGCAAGCACAGAGAGACTCAAAAGGAGCTTCTATCCCCAGGCCATCAGGATGCTCAACGACAATAACACTATGTAACAAACCATCAAATACACACACATCACACACATCCACACATCCACACTCACTTTAAATAAATAACGCACTGCAGCACCCACTTTACCCACTTTAAACACTTTAACACACTTTATATTTATTGGTAAAGAGATTTGCACTACAACTCATACCTCATTGCACCTTACCCTAAATTGTACCTCATCCCATTTCTGCATAGTACTGTATATTGTATTGTAACTCAGTTACTTTTTCTCTACTCTGCATTGTATATTGTATATATGTATATTGAACACTTTTGTTTACACTTGTTACATACTTTTGACTTTCTATTTTATACTTATTTTATACTTATCTATTTTTATCTAGCACACTCAGGAGCAAAACAGAAAGAAGCATTTCATATAAAAGTATTCTGTATTTTTGTATGACAACTAATAAAGAAACTTGAAACTTGAAAGTGAATATCATAAATATCAAAAGGAATATTTGTATAGTTTTGAGTAGACTGAAGGAATGAGTCGACAAAGTCGTTTGAAATCTCGCTCTGAAATCCCGCTGTGGAGCATGAGAGTGGAAGGAGTATTCTATGGATAGTACGCTAACGTTACTGTGAAAAGTTTGTTGCGTTGGGATTTAGCCTTTTCGGACATGCATTTGGGACAACGTGCTGAGAATCGGGTGTGGTCATTGCCTGGAGTTGCCTTTCTGACATGTAGAGTAGCACAAATCATGCAATTCTCTGTGTTAGACATGTTTGGACATATGGAAATACCGTGCTTGGTTTAGGTGCTGCACCTATAGGTAGAGAGAGGGCATGGTTCGTGCCTTGGTTTAGGTGCTGCACCTACTGTATATGTAGAGAGAGGGCATGGTTCGTGCCTTGGTTTAGGTGCGGCACTTAGGTAGAGCGAGGGCATGGTTCGTGCTTTGGTTTAGGTGCTGCACCTATAGAGAGAGGGCATGGTTCGTGCCTTGGTTTAAGTGTGGCACTTAGGTAGAGCGAGGGCATGGTTCGTGCCTTGGTTTAGGTGCGGCACCAGAGTAGAGCGAGGGCATGGTTCGTGCCTTGGTTTAGGTGCTGCACCTATAGGTAGAGCGAGGGCATGGTTCGTGCCTTGGTTTAGGTGCGGCACCTAGGTAGAGCGAGGGCATGGTTCATGCCTTGCTTCGTGTTTGTGCATTTCCAAGTTGTGTCGACAACGTGTCACCCACTTAGCGCTCATAGACCATTGATACAGAAGAAATGTGCCGTTCCATAAGTGGAGACCTGCTGCAGACAGAGTGGAGGTAATGTACTGATCTGTATATTGCTGTGCATTGTTATTGCTGCTGCCATGCTCTTTAAGATGCCTTCTAAAAATAGATGTCCCTAATTCAGAAAGCGGGCTCCTAATTTATTTTACATAGCAGAGTGGTTGAGTAGCCACTAATTTACCAGCCAAAGGGGAAATCAACACAAGCCGTTGGCACTTGGTGGGTGTTCACTTTCCTCCCTGGTGGGGATGGTGGGGAAACACACCTGACAGCCAGGCAGGACCCCCTCCCATTCAATCGATTTGAGCACTGCGCAAAAACTCTTAGGCGTCTAAATCTTACAATGCCAGGGAAAACCCCGATATACACACATTTGAATGATTTGAATGAAAGTATGTCAAGGACATAAACACTAAAAATACAATCAGATAATGAGAGACAGTTACAAAGGTACCTGATGGTGGCCACATTGTTGCATACTGTAGGAAAGCCCTGTTAATAAGACTACTTTGTTCTGTAATAGCCCTTTAATATGTTGTTGTTGACAGGAAAGGGTAATTGATTTATGCCAGTGTAATCATTCAGCGTGATGTGCCCAGCTAGTGTTTGCACTCTAGTCTTCTGATAACGTTACTGGCCCTTTAAGAGTTTCTCCCTCGAACGTGTGCGCAAGCTGTTCTCTGTGCTGCTGTCTGATGGTGCGGCTGCGGCAGCAGTAAGATCTGTCCCTTTGAGGAACGTGTGCGTAAATGACACGTCAGTACAGTACTCTGTTTAGTCCTGCCTAATTCATTCCTTCAGCTTACTCTACCCTTACAGTATGTTCACATTGATCTATTCCTGTCGACGCTGTTTCTCTCTGTTCTCGAGAGGCTGCGCCGTTAGCTTAGCCGCAGGTTAGCCAGCCTATGCTGCCTGCTAGTGATATGCTGCGTGGTTAGCTTAGCCGCACGTTAGCTAGCCTATATAACTATAACTCACTCACTACCTCTAGTGAATAGAATGTATCTTAAACACCTGGTTTACAGTCCGCCTACCTATATTGTTTACATGCACTGCATGAGTAATTCCCCTGCATAGGCTATGTAGGTTATATATAATAACTCCGGTTAAGTGAATGTCTTGGTTACTAGTTGCACTGTATTGCTAATGAATATTATTGTAGCTATAGACCACATGTTTATGACATTATGTTTATGTACATCACTACTGTGTTTACTAATGTATACTGTATTGTATTCCTTTGTGTTTACTAATGTATACTGTATTGTATTCCTTTGTAGACAACCACACACACCTTTCTGTTCCCAAATACAACCAATAACTGCAGCACGCCTCTGTGTGATTCTTTAATCGGAGTTACAACGCCATAGTGTCCGCCAGCTCTATCAAACGCAACCCGTGGAGGCCCTAGCCCTCCGTTTCACATACAAACAGGATAATAGCACATGATGAAAATAACAGTACCAGGTGAAACAACTTAATCAATGGATACAAATAGCTCCTCCATTCTGAGCAGCTACCAATAACAGATACTGAACAATACCTTGCTAACTGAGCAACTACCAATAACAGATACTGAACAATACCTTGCTAACTAAGCAGCTACCAATAACCCCAATCAGTCTGGCTTCCGGACTGGCCACTCCACAGAAACGGCACTCATTGCGGTCACAGAGGCACTTCACTTAGCAAAAGCGAAAGGCCTCTCCTCTGTCCTGATTCTCCTAGATCTATCTGCAGCCTTCGACACAGTCAACCATCAGATCCTCCTCGCGGCCTTCGCAGGAATGGGAGTGGCTGGATCTGCGCTGACATGGCTGACATCATACCTCAACGACCGCTCCTACCAAGTGTCATGGAGAGGGACTCTGTCGGCCACCTGCCCCCTGCGGACGGGTGTCCCCCAGGGCTCGGTCCTAGGACCCCTTCTCTTCTCCCTATACACTAAATCAGTGCTTCCCAATCCTCTCCTCGAAGCACCCCAGCCGTTCCATGTATTTGTTAAATTCCACCACCAGCACACCTGATTCAACTTAACAAGCCCTTTATTAGTTGAATCAGGTGTGCTGGTGGTGGAATTTAACAAATACATGGAACGGCTGGGGTGCTTCGAGGAGAGGATTGGGAACCACTGCACTAAATCACTGGGTAACATTATCACGTCTCATGACTTCTCATATCATTGTTATGCCAATGATACTCAACTCTTCCTCTCCTTCCCTCCCTCAGATATCCACGTCTCTGAGCGGATCTCGGCCCGTCTGTCCGACATCTCCGCCTGGATGACGACCAACCACCTCAAACTGAACCTAAGCTAAACAGAATTGCTCCACCTGCCGGCCAAATCCTCCCCCCTGACCGACCTCTCCATCACAGTCGAGAATGCAGCTGTGACCATGTCCCCGATCGCCAAGAACCTTGGTGTTGTCCTCGACGACCAGTTGAACTTCTCTGCTCACATCGCAGCGACAACCAGAACCTGCAGATTCCTCCTGAGCAACATCAGAAGGATCCGCCCCTTCCTGACAAAAGAAGCCACCCAACTCCTCGTCCAATCAACAGTCATCTCCCGCCTCGACTACTGCAACGCACTGCTACAGTAGCTGGCCTCCCGGCCACTGCCACCAAGCCTCTTCAACTCATTCAAAACGCAGCGGCCCGCCTGATCTCAAACCTACCGAAGTCGGCCCATGTCACCCCACTTCTTAGGGACCTGCACTGGCTCCCCATTGCTGCACGTATCCGCTTCAAGGCCCTCGACCTAGCATACCGTGCGGCAAAGGGAACGGCTCCTGCCTACCTCCGGTCAATGGTCTCTAACTACACACCCTCAAGACCCCTACGCTCTGCATCTTCTGGCCGCCTCAGACCTACTCCTATCCAAGCTCCCGGAGGGTCATCAAAGAGAAGCCGCCTATTCTCAGTCCTTGCCCCACAATGGTGGAATGAACTACCCACCCCAGTTAGGACTGCCGAATCCCGTCCAATCTTTTGTCATCGACTAAAGACGCACTTCTTCAACCATTATCTGAAATAATAATAAAAAAATGTAAAAAAAATCTAACCCTAACTAACCGTACTGTCATGTCATGTCATAAACTAACCTACACTGTAACACGCAACACTTTGATGAATATTGTTACTCAGCTGATAGAGTTGTACCCTTTCTGATGACCTGTCGTACAGAACTTGTAAGTCGCTTTGGATAAAAGCGTCAGCTAAATGACTAAATGTAAATGTAAACATCAGATACTGAACAATACATTGCTAACTGAGCAGCAACCAATAACAGATACTGATCAATACCTTGCTAACTGAACAGCTACCAATAACAGATACTGAACAACACCCTGCTAACTGAGCAGCTACCAATAACAGCAGATACTGAACAACACCTTGCTAACTGAGCAGCTACTGTACCAATAACAGCAGATACTGATACACCTTGATACACTTTGCTAACTTCTAACGGCTCTTCTCTTAGGGAGACCAGCCATCTGGAGGCCCCTCACTATACCAGCTTGTGTACATACTAAAAATTTACACTTGTAGCCCAGCTGTAAAATGCACCAGTTAGTTGGTTAGAAAGGCTTCCACACACACACACACACACACACACACACACACACACACACACACACACACACACACACACACACACACACACACACACACACACACACACACACACACACACACACACACACACACACACACACACACACACACACACACACACACACACACACACACACACACAGGAGCGAAAACATAACCTCCTTGGTTGAGGAAATGATTAAGTAGCCTACCGAGGAACTACATTTAAGAACAAATGTATTGATTTTTAATTGATCATTTCAAATGTAAACAAATGTAATTGATCGTTAACTTTTAGAATTAGAACTCTTTCTGGACCGCGTAGGGGGGTGGTAGGACGGATGAGGGCGGTTGAACTGGGGCAGTAGGGGGGTGGTAGAATGGATGAGGGCGGTTGAACTGGGGCAGTAGAGGGGTGGTAGGATGGATGAGGGCAGTTGAACTGGGGCAGTAGGGGGGTGGTAGGATGGATGAGGGCAGTTGAACTGGGGCAGTAGGGGGGTGGTAGAATGGATGAGGGCGGTTGAACTGGGGCAGTAGAGGGGTGGTAGGATGGATGAGTGCGGTTGAACTGGGGCAGTAGGGGGTGGTAGAATGGGGGAGCGTGGTTGAACTGGGGCTGTAGGGGGGTGGTAGGATGGTGAGGACAGGAGTGTTGTGGGTGTAAATGTTTATTTTTCCTTTTTTATATATGTATGTACATTGATAATTAACAGATGAACAAAGAAAATCATATTAGGGATGGGCACGTGAGAATCACAGCTGGGAGAGGCTCCATTGCTACAGTACATTCAAGAACAGAAACAAAAGATGAAAAAAGAGATGTTACACTTTGCTTCACTAAGCTCACACATTGCTTTTGTTCCCGGATTTAACGTTAATGCTAGCTGTTAGCAATGGGGGGGCGGTGGGGGGAATAGTGTCTATCGAATAGTAATTTTGTGTTTTTTTTCATGTCGGCTAGGGTTAGTATTTGTGTTTGGAAATGCATTGTGTGCTGCTGGTGTTTTTGAAGACAGTGTCTGAAGTTGGAGCTCTCTCTGCACCTGGCCGTGCCGTACGGACTCACAACTGTGTTGCCTCAGCAGGACACTAAGACCAAGAGGCAATTTGCTGGTATTCAAAAGGACAGCAGCTTGGAGGGCTTCCACCTGGATTCTCATTATCCAAATCCAAATAGCATAGGCTTTGAAGTAGACTGTGGTGGTGCGAGCCTTCCAGGGGAAGAGACACAGGAGGACATCAGGATAAATAAAAAAAAGCACCATGCTGTGAGATGGAAAGAAATTAAGGCAACTGTATTTTGCCATGAAAGAACACGCTTGAACTTATTGACTAGGGATGGGCATCGATTCTCGAATATTCGTTACATAATAAACAATCTAAATAATTTACATCGTTTTGTCTAAAAAATACTGTATATATTTGCCCTTGTTTTTACCACTGTGTAATAATATTGAGAGGGGGCCCTATTAACTGTTACACCGCTGAGCGGCATACTGGGTACAGCTCGCTAACTAGCCAGGTAGCATAACAGTCTACAGCTGGGAGAACAGACCCCTTTTGACCTTATTAAATTATAGTCATATTTTTATGAAGATGCAATATAATTTGTGATTTTAAAATCAACCGTTTTCAAGTATTATTATCACTACTATGTCACAAATACATGTAGAATGTAAAACGTTAGGTTGGCAATAGTTTAGCAATAGGTTAAAAGTGTACTTATATCATTTTAAGTTTTCTATTTGCGATCGCCAATTTGACCCGGAACCGGAAATGGAAATGTTGAACCATGGGAATTGAAGCTTTTTTGCGGCCATTTTGTAGAGGAGATCGCTAGCTATCTGCCAGCGTTGGAATTTCTCCGATCTACACTTCCTGGCAAGTTCTATGGGGGTTCAAAGTTCAGTGTTCTGAATTAATTATGTCAATAATTGTTATGATTCGCGATAATAAGCTACAAAAGGTAACGTTTTTGACAAATATTGAAACGCAGTCAGTTTCCCCACACTATTGTTACCATGTAGGAAGAATTAGATCTGAAATTAGTTTCAAAATGGTTACACTGTGGGGGAAATAAAATAGTACAGTAGATTACAGTAAATATCAGTATCTGTTATTATGCACGCCTGGTGATACTATATCCAAATTCAACTCGGCCATTTGAAAGATACTATATGTAAATGTGCGAATTGGCTATAATAAGGTAATGTATAAGCATATATTCTATATTCTAAAATAATATTTCAAATTGCATTGGTCCGGATGGGAGAATTCAGTACTGTATATACAGAACCTTCAGTTTGATCATCTTCCCTTTATTAATTTCCTTAGATCTTTTGTACACATGATCTCAAGAGGGTACTGAATGAGCTCAGTCGCAGTTTTTTAAGTTTGGTCATTATTATCATGGTTTTATTCACTGTCAAAAATGAAAAGAAAAATCATAATTCATATTTTCCTTTGTTTCATCACAATTTAAGCAAGCCTAGTAATAGACACAATATTTCTGACACTGAGGATACATTCATTGAGGTCCATAGATGTTCCTAGATACCAAGAATATGCAAATAGCCCTTGTAGAAGTGGAGAAATATTCCATTTACCTAGGTATACATTTTATGCAGATTTTCACCTGGGGTGGAACAGGTTAGGCCAACTTGCAGGTTGTATTTTTGTTCAATAAACAATGTGACTATAGGCCAACACTGACTTTCATGAAGAGGGAAACAAAATGTATAGAAATTGACCCAGTTTTATCGTTTTTATCAAACATTTTGTCGACCAAACCACAAGCTCCACGCACATGCATAATTCATTCCATGGATCAATAACGTGCATGTGTCATCTTAATGCTGACGTCACTTCAGGTGCAGGGCAGCGAGGGGCTCTGAGAGTCACACACAACTAGTGGCAGGCAGAGAGCCTTGCTACTACTAGCCGAGGAGTGATGAATGAAAATGTATCTGTTTCACCTAACACTATTGCTCCGTGATCATAGCCATCCATCTCTAAAGCTAACCACTATTTGTAAAAGCCACAACCACGTTACCATATTTGTAATAATGTAAATCATTGTGTCGTTGTACATATTGTGTATACTACGTTAGAAGCTAACGTAGCTTAGCTTGGTAGCTATTGTGCTAACAACATGCTGCGACGTCTAGCTTGTTAGCCGGCATGCAGGGCCGCCTGGGAGAAATGCGAGGCCCTGTGTGAGATTTAAACGCTGGGCATGATACAGTCAACATATAGCAAGAGAGAGAGCGAGAGAGAGCTCCCGTTCTACAGTCAATATACAGTGTACAGAGAGAGAGAGAGAGAGAGAGAGAGAGAGAGAGACACATATTGGAAAGAAATTGAAATGCTATTTGGCCCTAAACAGAGAGTACACAGTGGCAGAATACCTGAGCACTGTGACTGAAGATCCTTGACTAGGTACAGACTCAGCGAGCACAGCCTAGCCATCGAGAAAGGCCGCCATAGTCAGACTGTGTGTGTTAGAAAGAGAGAGAGAGAGAGAGAGCATGTGTGTTTGTCGTGTGTGTGTGTTAGAGAGAGAGCATGTATGAGAGATCCAAAAGGACAAAGATCAACACTTAAATCCAAAGAGAAGAGGGTCTATACCAGAGAAAACAAAGCAGCAAGGAGCCAATGGCCGACATCAGCTAAATAGGCTAGCCAGGTAATGACACCAGGCCACACACAGCTTTGGCCAACGGCCCAACGCTACCCAAGCTACCCAAAATTCACACACAGCACATGTCGTATCTCCAAATGTTGTGAAGTAACATATGTTTTGCCTGGAAAAAAACATCGTTATTAACAAAACATTCGGGAGGGGAAGGAAGGAAGAGTGGGGTAATGTCATTACATTTTCATTCATCTTACCTGCACCAATGAACGCAGGGCAAAAGGCCGCAACACAGGTCTCCACGTTGACGAAAGGCCTCTCGCTGGCGGGACAAAAAGAAGCTATGCTATGGCCGGAGCCTTGTCATGGTGCAGGCCCGACTACATCTTCTGTCAAAGATGATGTCGTAGTCAGAGTGCCAGAACCCCCTGCTATTCTCACGGCTAATGTCAATGGTCGTAGCACAAGCTAACAGCTAACTCTAGGCTAACTGATAGCATCAAGCTAACGTTCCCAGCCGAGCGCAGCCGGCAGCTAACGTCGTAGCTAAACAGCTAACTGGCTAACAGTTAGCTCAACCCGGCTATCGCTAACCATTAGCTAACGCAGAAGCAAGCTATGCGGCTACCACTGAAAAACTGTAACGTGAGAAAAGCAATACAGGTGCTGACACCAGGCCACACACCGTTAGATACTACTACTACTACAACAGCTAGTCGGCCAGTTTGGCTCCAGAGAGAGAGAGAGAAAGAGAGAGATCCACGGCGGGAATAGAATAGAGGGCATTAAAAACTCACCAAACGTCCAAGAGGATGGAGACAACCGCGTGGAGTTGACGAAGTTCATCTGCCGAACGACCATCATCTTCATCTTGGCTGCACGCGCTGTCTCTAGGTTCGCTAACGCTAGTTAGCATTTAGCTAAGCTAGCTACTAGCCGACATCATCATGGCTATATCCCGACTGAACCACACTTAATATTATAACGTAGCTAAAGCTAACTAGCTGTCCCTGTCTTTAACCGGGATGGCTAGCCTGACTGAACTGTCTAACAACATGCAACAACTTTCATCTTCAGTCCATCTGCCGAACGATGTCTTCTTCATCTTGGCTGGCATCCAATGCTGCACACGCGAAATAGTCAGACGCTAGTGATGGGTCGGTCATGAGCGACTCGTTCATAAGAGCCGATTCATTGCCGTGAGCGTGAGTCGAATCGCTCATGTCTGGCAATGAGTCAGTTCACGCCCCCCACCCCCCCCCCCCCCCCCCCGGCACGCACAAAGATGCACACAATGAACTCAACAGATGCTACCTGGCTGTAACCCCTCCCCTCATTGAAACCAATTCTGCTGCCTGCAGAGCCTCAGAGCCAGGAACGTGTCTAATGTGAAATATATAAGCATATAAGGAAAACTAGATTTTAGGTCTGTGATGAAAAAGGGCCTCGCGGGAAGGGGGGCCTCGCAAAAAAAATAAAAATAAAAGAAATAAAAAAATAAAAAACATTTTTTTTTAATTCTTTTTTATTTTTTTTGTGCGAGGCCCCCCTTCCCGCGAGGCCCTGTGCGACCGCACTGCTCGCACACCCCCTGAGGCGGCCCTGCCGGCATGAATGCCCGATTTAAAATGGTTCTCTACTCTTTGTATACCTTTGTCCCCACAAGTATTCTGCCAGGGAACTTATGGACACGACAATAGTAGTAGTTATAAGGTGTTTGAGCTTGTAACGTTAGTTAGCTCATAGCTATCGTGGTAGCCAGACTGGACGTTGCAGCATGTTGTTAGCACAATAGCTACCAAGCTAAGCTACGTTAGCTTCTAACGCTGTATACACAATATGTACAACGACACAATGATCAAACACCTTATAACTACTACTATTGTCGTGTCCATAAGTTCCCTGGCAGAATACTTGTGGGGACAAAGGTATACAAAGAGGAGAGAACCATTTTAAATCGGCATTCATGCCGACTAACAAGTTAGACGTTGCAGCATGTTGTTAGCACAATAGCTACCAAGCTAAGCTACGTTAGCTTCTAACGTAGTATACACAATATGTACAACGACACAATGATTTACATTATTACAAATATGGTAACGTGGTTGTGGCTTTTACAAATAGTGGTTAGCTTTAGAGATGGATGGCTATGATCACGGAGCAATAGTGTTAGGTGAAACAGATACATTTTCATTCATCACTCCTCGGCTAGTAGTAGCAAGGCTCTCTGCCTGCCACTAGCTGTGTGTGACTCTCAGAGCCCCTCGCTGCCCTGCACCTGAAGTGACGTCACAGCCCTGCTAGCGTCTGATAAGCTTTTAGATTTCCTCGCGCATGTGATTCGTGCGTGGACCTTTTTAACCCTTTCTGAGTGGCATTTCCGGCGTCAAATGGAAATAAATAAATAATTTAATTAGATACCAATGATGTAAACTACCCATAATTGCAGAGTAGGGTTTAACCTGCAAGTTGGCCTTTAACAGTCCTGCAAATTTGGCATAAACGCCTGTCGATTGCATACCCAAAGTAATTTTAAAGCTATTCATGAACCATTTATAGCACATGCATGAGTCTGGCCCCTTTTGAAAGGAAACATTCAGAAGTATTTTCCACAACAGGAATAATCACTCTGAGTGCTACTGTAGAGTTACAGATATTTGAACACACTGAAATAAAAGTAAATGTTTTTACTTACACTGAATTATTTTGCAAACAGATGCCTGCAAAAGAGTTCCAGCTGAGAGGTATTAGCTGGTAAACACAATCGGTCCATAGCCTGAAGTCTTATCTAGTACAGGTCCAAAGTTGATAACAATACCACAGAAAATGTGTGTTATACACATGTTTAAGTATGTTTAGCAAAAACTGATTTTTGCTAAGGATGGGCATGATTAACAGATTACTTGAGTACTACTGAACTGAACTTAAGTGGTTTTTGAGGGAACTCTTACTAAATACGTCCACCAAAAGTGCCACTGAAACACAAATCTTGCTCTAAAATCCTGCAAGGCATGAGTTGTTGCAGGAAGACAACACAGCACTGGAGCCTGTGGAGCGAAATGTTTGTTGCATTGGAACAAATATAATATATATGCGCTAATATAGCTTAGCATTATATAAATGATAAAAACAGGGCGGCTGTGTAGCGCAGCGGACTAAGCGCCTGCCCACCACCGCAGAGACACTGGGATCTAATCCAGCTGTCAGCGGTACCTCCGGCTTGGTCGGTCGTCCATACTGACACAATTGGCAGTGTTAGCGGGTGGGAAGTCGGTGGGGTGTGTATCCTGGTCGTTGTAAACAGCGACTCCTACAGGTCGGTCAGGGCGCCTGCTCAGCAAGGAAGGGATCTGGGGGAGGTAGTGTGATCCTCCCACGCGGTACACTCCCCCAGTGAAAGTCCTCGCTGTCAGGTGAAAGGAAGCGGTTGGTTGACTCCACATGTATCGGAGGAAGCGTGTGGTAGTCTTCACCCTCCCAGACCGATGGTAGGGGGTAAGTGTGCAATGACCAGGAAGGGAATTGGCATAACGACTAACATTGGGATGGGAAAAATGCGGAAAAGATTAAAAAATATATATAATTTTTTTGTTTATAAAAACAGTGGTTTGTGTTTGTGTATTTCCAAATTGTGCCAACAACATGTCGCCCACTTTGACTAGTATTGATACGGCCACTCTTTTCTCAAGAAATATGCTGTTCCATGAGAGCAGAGACCTGCTGCAGACAGAGTGGATGTAATGTGATTATTACAAATGGTAACTGACTGTTTTGACTGACAATATACATCTGGTATATTGCTCTACATTGTTATGTCCGCAGAGCGAGACATAATAAAATCGGTACTGTATGTGCGTGCGGTGCGTGTGTGTGTCTGTGTGACTCAGCACAATATCTCATTATTGCTGCTGCCATGCTCTTTAAGACGCCTTCTAAAAATTGATTTCCCTAAACAATAACTCGAGCACTACACAAGTAATTCATGCGAGTACTCGATCTGGGAAAACATTACTCGTGCCCATCCCTAACACACACACACATCATATAAACATGCACATGTACACACACGGACACACGCACTCACATACACACAGACGCCTCATTTTTGCAAGTTTATTTTCCCGTTATCTCACGGCACATAAGCTGGCATAATGCCAAGTGTCATCTCAGATTCTATGCCATCCGTGAGGCTTCCCCGTTGCCATTGTGGTTTTTGTGAGTTTGCCCAGATCTCCATAGAAATGGGAGTGTACAGTAGCTTTCCTTGCATGGAATGACTGCCACACGGTTTATGAGAAGAAATAGCCCTGCGATTTATGTGAATATATTGGCAGCAAATCCAATCCTTGTGTCCGGAAAATGGATCCAAGAGGGGAATGTATGCACTTATTATAATATTGTTGAGCTTGTTCAGGTGTGAAATATACTATCCACTGACACAACTATGCACACTGTGCATCAGTTAATTAAGGCTCCATTGTCGATGGAGAAATTGTGCCGTTGGACTCCTGTGAGGAAAGACAGATGGGGAAGCTGATAGAATGAAGCTACTCTCTGGCTCTTTCCGTCCCTTCTTTGGCTTTAGAAGGTGTGTTTATGTTGACAAGGCGGTGTTGCCAACTTCCTAAGCAAGAGCAGCTGTAAACCGTTTAAAGTAATGGCTATTTGGCCGCGGCCGGCAGAGCATACGGCGTCAGGGCTGCACCTGTAGTCGGAGCCATCCCCTCCACATGCCAAACGCTAATAAAAACACAACATAAATGTGGAATTATGGAGGAAAAGGAAACACGCGTCTGGTATTTCCATTGTTATGTGTCTCATCTCCCTGTTCTCTGTGTTCAAAACTGCTGTTTTTTTTGTTAACACAATTATGGAAGCACAGATACCGACTGGTATTGGATATCGGTGTTATGGTTTGTAAGCAACCGCAGCAGGACGACACAGACAGGTAGTTCAGAATTAGCCAAAAACTAAGGCCCTATTTATTTTCACAAACAGAAATGTGCGACAATTATGTTACTCCATTTGAGGGGAATGTCCTTTAGCAAAGTTGGGATCTGCGGCTCTGCAGCACTGCCTTTAGCAGAGTTGACTCTGCGGCTCTGCAGCTCTGCCTTTAGCAAGGTTGACTGCGGCTCTGCAGCTTTATACTATCCCACTCGAGGGGGAAAAAGAAACGTAGAATGTCATTAGTACCAAACGTAGAAAATACGAGGCAGAGTCCAGTAACAAAACAATTCAACAATTCTTCAGTGTTTAAGGAAACACACAAAAACGGACGAAGGCAGTGAGTCCAGGACAAAATCGAGGATATAAGTTCATAGAAAAATAGTCTTCCAAAAGACTCACCAGGAGCAAGGTCGAAGTGGAAAATGAGGCACGGGTCCACGGTGAGGCAGGGAGAGAAAACAGCAACAAACTCCAAGGGACGGCGGAGAAGCGAAAACGTCTCGCACTGGAGAAACACGAGAGGGAACAGCAGTAGAGTTGGTGGTGACAAAACGATGCATCATCTCGTTACAAATTATAACATAAGATAAACAGATATAAAAATATACCAATGTTCTATTTTAGCCTGGTATCGTACATTGGTGCATCCCTAGTTTCTGGGTAGTTGATTGTTTCCAGTAGTTCCTGCATCAGTCGTAGCAGTCGCAGCGGACAGCTCATCTCCCTGCACTCACGGACTGAGCGGCATAGGAGGTCCTTTGTCCTCACTGCCATCAGACTGTTCAACAGCGCAATATAGTGCGGGTGTAACTGAGGGGTTACAAAACCCTGACTGTATTAAAGATTGTGATAGATTAAACCACTGCTAATTATGTACTTAGTATTACTTGCCAGACAGTACAACTAATTATGGCAGACACTCATAATAACACGGCACGGTGACAAAGAAATATCATTGAGGGTATTTATTATTATGCAGCAAATTGTACAGATATGAGAATTAAGGTCGCGCTTGTATGGCGAAGAATATGCATCAGTCAGTCAGTAGCAAAAGTCAGTGGGAATAGAATAATTCCTACGATGGGGTACTAGGCTAACGCCGCCTGGCGTAGGATGGCAATTATAGGGGGAAACGCTGGTACCGCTGGAGACAAGGGGTGTCCTCCCAGAGATGTAAGCTCTGGAGGGAAGAAGAATGTTCGGATACTCAGTCTGTTCAATTGAAGAAGAAGGGGGTTCACGTACAGAATCCAGTCCTTGTAATCCAAATGCTCAGCAACAAAGCAATAACTGTAATCCAATTGCACGATAGCAATGATAATAGCCAGCTAGCCTCGGTCCACGAAGCCAGCCCGAAGTAGATCCTCACGGTGGTTAAATCCAAACGACAGTGGGTATTAACGATGCTCTTCTCCAAGGGTAGTACATTCCACAATCACTATAATCCAACCAATACTGGTTCTGCAATCGCCGCCGTCGGTTCCAATATGCACATGTCCAGTAGGTTCTCCGACTAGGCCCTCCTCGTGTACTGGCACCAATGTATTTAGTCCACGCACACTGGCTAAGGTTCCACTAGCTAAACGAACAAACTGCTGGGTAATGCTGCACACGAACGAACTGCTGTTGGCACGATACACCATAAATAACGACTCTTTACTTCACATTAAGCTAAGTCGAACTTGACGTTACTGCATTAAATCTGACACTTTTACTATTCACTTCGCACGTGGTTCTCAACGCTCTGTTAGACGAACTGCTTCTCACTACATTAGAATCACACTGAACTTGATGAACAGCTACTGTTCGCACCTGCCGCGATATATATACTTAAGTGGCTTTCTAGAGCCAAACCTAACCACTTGCCCGGAATCAATGCGCTGCCAAGGGCATGTCCCGACTTGCCCAGACTCGCCCTTGAACTTGTCTGAGTGCGAGACTGCGTGGCGCTGCCGTCAGGGGCATTATCCAATGAGGAAAGTGAATATTACTAGAATTCAAATGCAGGATTAAAGGGATATAACGTGTATATATAAATAATATACAAGGTATATAAAACAATAAAAGTAGATTCTCAGCTTTTAATCTATCTATCTATCTATCTATCTATCTATCTATCTATCTATCTATCTATCTATCTATCTATCTATCTATCTATCTATCTATCTATCTATCTATCTATCTATCTATCTATCTATCTATCTATCTATCTATCTATCTATCTATCTATCTATCTATCTATCTATCTATCTATCTATCTATCTATCTATCTATCTATCTATCTATCTATCTATCTATCTATCTATCTATCTATCTATCTATCTATCTATCTATCTATCTATCTATCTATCTATCTATCTATCTATCTATCTATCTATCTATCTATCTATCTATCTATCTATCTATCTATCTATCTATCTATCTATCTATCTATCTATCTATCTATCTATCTATCTATCTATCTATCTATCTATCTATCTATCTATCTATCTATCTATCTATCTATCTATCTATCTATCTATCTATCTATCTATCTATCTATCTATCTATCTATCTATCTATCTATCTATCTATCTATCTATCTATCTATCTATCTATCTATCTATCTATCTATCTATCTATCTATCTATCTATCTATCTATCTATCTATCTATCTATCTATCTATCTATCTATCTATCTATCTATCTATCTATCTATCTATCTATCTATCTATCTATCTATCTATCTATCTATCTATCTATCTATCTATCTATCTATCTATCTATCTATCTATCTATCTATCTATCTATCTATCTATCTATCTATCTATCTATCTATCTATCTATCTATCTATCTATCTATCTATCTATCTATCTATCTATCTATCTATCTATCTATCTATCTATCTATCTATCTATCATGCTACGGCGACCAGATGTTCCTGTCTGTCCTCAGCTGTTAGCGACCCAGACCGTGCCATGTTCATACCGTCCACTCTGAACGTCTGTCAAAAAGATCCAACATCCACAAAATATGCATACCCTCTCACCGAAATGGAACTGAGAATGTCAATCAAGGACACAATAAAAAAAAAAAAATGTACAACTAGTAATGAATAAGTGAATGCTGAAGCACATTTTTTGTTGCATTGAAATGTACTGTCTAGGCTAATTTATAATGTGTGTTTTTATGAGAATTATGTTGGCAGTCTTTTAACCCATTGGACGCCAGAGGTCACTGCTTCATTTAAAATATTTGTCTGTGTCCATGTGAGCTTTGAGATCTCGGCAACCTTTATTAGACACCAAAACATAATTATGGTCAAGCTTTGCACGCGTTGCACTCCGCCTCCCATTTGTCTCACTGGGACGGTAAAATTGGGAATTTTCTCTGCTGTTCATCGGTAATGTACATTTTCGCTTTGGCATTGTGAGCAGAATCAACGCTGCTCTGTGAGTAGAATCAAACATGCCGCCTCCTCTGTTTGCGAGTGAACGTAGTAGAGCCGCCCACAAAGCAGTCTTCTCAAGGAATACGTCACAACGCAACAGAGTACCGTAGTATTCTGTGCAACGCGCCAGTCGATTTAAGTGCATCGTAAGTCTATCCCTCCCAGCGCGGGCAAGCAGACCAACACTCAGTCATCTCTTTCGGATTAATGCAGACGGAAGAACAGAGTTTTCCTAATTTTATAGTAGGATGGCCGAGGTCAAGTTTATTTCCCGTCAATAGAGATGATCTTGAGCAACCTTATTGAGTATGGTCAAACTGTTTATATTGGCAGTTATGTTGCGTGGTATGTCGGGTTAAATAATAGTTTATACCTACCTACTGCTTTCACTGTCTACAATGGCCCTACACTGTAATCATAGTAATCATAATAATCTTAACTACCTACCTCATACTATAGTCTACCCTATAACTCTGTATGATAACATGTACAGTAATGCTGTATACTGTATATATATTTATTCTTACCGTATATATATATATACACATCTGTCTATACATACCTGCACATAATCCTTTTACATATCTGTAGACACTATATATGTACATATCCCTCACCTACTCTTACTAGTTACGCTGCTGGCCAGTATGACTTACTACATTTACATTAAGTCATTTAGGTGACGCTTTTATCCAAAGCGACTTACAAGTTCTGTACAACAAGTCAGCAGGAAGGGTACAACTCTGGCAGCTAGTAACATTGTTCATCAATCAGTGTCGAACATGGGCTGACTTTGATTAGATACATCTGATTAGCACTACACACAGTAGTACTAATTTTTATATTTTATACGCAGTTTAATCACATGTAGGCACATTGTATATTACTATTGCACTTTACTGTTACATTTGCACTCTGGTTGGATGTCAAACTTATTTTTGTTGTACTGTAATTGTGCTGATGTATGATGACATACATTTAAATCTAATCTAATCTAAAGCATAGGCCTGAAGGACAATGGGTGCTTTACATTTAGGAGATCAGGACTATGGCTTCAATCGTCAATGTGAAATGCATTAGTAATCCTTGCACATCTGTTACCCCCGAAAAATTTATTTAGACAGTGCAGCCCCTCAACCTGCCCCTGCATTAACTATTGTCTATATACAGCCAACATCCAGACTGTACAGCGGAGGGCTGTGAATCAACCGTGTGTCCGTGGAGGGGAAGGCTGAGGTGGCGTTAAGAGGGGCCAGAGGGCGTGATGCTCCTCCACTCCAGATGTGACTCTACGCCAAGCTTGGCAGGACGGGGGCAGCGGTACAGAGGGAGGCGGCTACGGGGTTAGTCGTTGGCTAGCGTCGGTTCCAAGGGAGAGAGGGCAAAAAAAGATACGGGCGGGCAGACGATGATAAAGAGGGAGGGCACGGAATGATAAAACGTCCAGCTATGGGGGTAACAGCCACGGCGCAAGAGACTCAGAGAGCGACCAATCACAGGTTTTGGTAAACAAACCAAGGGGACTGAGGCAGATGGGGCTAGGAGCCGAGGCCAGGCGAGGCCAGCCATATGCGAGAGGCAGCTGATGTGTGAAGCATTATCCCCAGCAGTCACCCCCTCGACCACTGCTGTGTGAGAGGGCACCTTGGCCCCCTCGCAGCCTCCCAGACAAACGCTGCACCAGCCCTCCTCGTTTACGGCCTCTCATTAGTTAGAGTGGGGAATATGCGGGGAAGGGAGTGCAGGTCTGCCCGTAACCCTGCACTCAACGCTGGAATGGATTAGAATATATTGTGTTGTGTTCCAACTTTAGATTTGGGTGCTTCTTACTACCTTCTGAGGTTTCAAGAGCGTGGCAGGAGTTAATGTGTTGAATTTGAATTTAAATAAAATCTTTATTTTGAAGATGTAAAAAAATGTAATACATATGCTACAAATAATACTTTATTTTTATAAAAAGCAACAACAAACCAAATTAGTAAAGGGTCAGATTAAACCAAATATATATATTTATTGCTTGATACCCCTTGTATAATATTTGTATATCGTCTGATATCCCTTGTATATTCTTTGTATATATACACGGAATATCCCTTTACCTAGGTACAAGCCAGACCATAATATTCGTTCTCCTATTGGACAGCGACCCCTAGGCGCCAACGACCATACCCCCAATGGCGAGTTCAAAGCCACCGCCAAGACATGTCTCAACATGTCCAGGTTTGCGCAGTAATACGAGACAGAACTGAGGTTGGCACTAGATAATTCACCTTACGTATAAATACGGCGCAGGTGGATACAGCAGCACTTAGTTCAGTTCGTTCAGTTCATCATTCGTTCAAAGTAACGTATCGTCTTATACCAAAACGTTAAAGCCTTCACCACGAGTCAACGACCAAGTGAAGTGAGCAACTTTGCGTCTAAATAGAGCACTTATAACATGTGCGAATAGGATAGTAAAAGTGTCAGAGTTTGGTGAAATAACGTCAAGTTCGACCTAGTTAATGTGAAGTATAGTGCACAGGAGAATCTACACCGGCGAATGCAGAGCCTTTTCCGGCTGGATTATATTGCTTTTGGTACTGTGGCTGCTGGAGCAGAGAACCGTCTACCCCACTGCTGTGTGGGATCTACCCGTGAGGAGCATCACTCGAGCCCGTCTCTAGGAAGAGGCTGGCTGGCTTTCATCCATGCTGTCGCGCATACTTGGATTATAGCTGCTGCTTTGTCTGCCGATCGAGGGGAGTATATGTACCGCCTCCCGTAGCTGGAGCTTCTTTATTCTTCGTTGATCCAGACTTTTGCTCCCGAACATTCCTCTCCCCTGCCGGCTTACAACCGGAGGGAACCCCCTTAGTATCTCCAGCTGACTACGAGTGTGCCTTATGTAATTCTTATGCTACAGGTGGCGTCAGTTATACCCATCTTATTATGCTCATGGACAGTGATGCCGGTAACGCGTTACTAAGTAACGCGTTATTGTAATCTGATTACTTTTCCCCGAAAATAGTAATCTAACGCGTTAATCTTTAAAAGCCAGTAATCTGATTGCAGTTACTTGTCCAAGTGGCTGTGCGTTACTATTTCGTTACTATCTCATCATAAATTCATAATGCAGGCGGAATGCAGTATTTTATTTCGTTTTCGACAGTCAAAAATACATTTTTGAGCTGTTTTTCTTATTTGGGACTAGTGACGTGTTGTGGCAGTGAAAGGGTTACACAAGAATGTGTCCCGCGGCGTGACTGGACTATCTGTCTGTGAGTGACTCTGCTTTGGCCCAATCACATTCCCCATCCACAGTCTGCGAATCAGAGGCAGAGTAGGGCGGGTCTTCACAGCACGTCATGTGACATATGCGCCAATCGTGTGACAGCAGGGCTCCGTTGCATTCGTCTGAGAATTCCACCCCAAAACGCTTACAGGAAGAAAAAACGCGGCTTATTATTATTACCGAGGCGCGCGGCTTATTATATTATTAAAACAGCTACTTGTGGGCACTCATAAAAACACCGTGGTCTACAAGTTGTTTAGCGAGAGGATGGTGGTAATGTGCTTCAATAGAACAATGGATCAATGCCATGTCAAAACTCGGCTCCGCTGATCTGAAGGGCTCCGCAGTACACACACAGACACACACACACACACGCGCGCGCGCACACACGGGATCGCAGCAGCCACACACACATTTCCACTGTCCAATAGACAAGCGCCCTTTTCGACCGCGTGACATTGTTCAGAAGGTCTCGGTCCGCCTCTGTGTGAAAGCAGGCGAACCAAATGAAGAATGCAACAATGTTGCAACTTCACCCCCAGAACCGCACCGAGTCCACCAAAACTATATGTGAAAGCGACCTAAACGTAAATACTGTCTACCGCTAAAAACAGCACATCCAATTGCATTGAAAGCATCTGGAATCACAACACTACGACGCTTCGACTAGGTACAGGAGGACTCGGAGGCCAGCCAAACAGCAAAAGAGAGAGATTGTTTCTTTCCCTATTGATTAATGTATATTTGATGGTGGCAGAGCAAAAGCTCTTATTTGCCAGATTTACAGTTAATTTACATGTTAAAGAGAGACTGATTGTATGTTTATAGAGAGACATTTATAAAAACTATTTAATAGTTACAGTTGATATAATTGAATAGTTCAGCCTGCATTTGTTAGATGTGAATGGATACACTGGTTTTGTAAAACCACTGGCTGGCTGCTCTAATGCTGTGAGCATCATAGACTGTTGCTTTACCATACTTGATGGTACAGAAGCTGAAGCACTAGTTTAACAATTTACGTTATGTGCAGCTGAAGCACTAGTTTAACAATTTACGTTATGTGCAGAGAAACAAGTTAAAAACAATTTATGCACTTTCAATAAAGCGTTTTAAAAAAAACTGTTGGGGGAACGACGACGACTTCGTAACCTAGTTACTTTCAAAGTAACTAAGTTACTCTGATAATCAAGTAATCAGTAAAGTAACTTGGATTACTTTTTAAAGGAGTAATCAGTAATCAGTAATCGGATTACTTTTACAAGTAATCTGTGGCATCACTGCTCATGGACTTACGCTCTTGACCTACTTAAGTGTTCTTCGCCATATCAGCGCAATTCATAATTCTCAATATTGTAACCTGTTGTTGCTGCTCTGATAATAAATACTTCTAAATATAACTTTCTTTGTTAAGCCGTATTCTTGTGTGGGTGTTCACCAGATATACTGTGTACTGTATGGCCAGTAATTAAAGTACATAACTAAGTAGTGGTCTAATAATACCATACTCTCAATACAGTCAGGGAATTGTACCCCTCAGTTACAACCGGTATTAACTTAACATGTCTGAAAAGGAGTAGGACGGAGTATAAACTTGTTTAATTCATATACCCCTTCTCTACTACTCTGTGATTGTGATTATACATATTTCTAAGTCACAATACATTATACATACATACACATTATGTACACTTAAATGCACTATTCTTTATACAGTACATTTAAATATATGTACCCATGATAATAAAGTAAGTAAATAAATAAGTTATAATCTGGTCATTGTCAAAGCCTTTCTTCGTCCCTACTGGTTAACATCATGTCCTTATAGCTCTTTTAAAACTGCTTCATGTTTGTACTTGGTGAGAATCCTGTCCTCATATCTATTTTTAAACGGGTGCATGTTTGTACCTGGTGAGAATCATGTCCCCATAGCTGTTTTTAAACAGATGCATGTTTGTACCTGGTCAGAATCATGTCCTCATATCTATTTTTAAACGGGTGCATGTTTGTACCTGGTGAGAATCATGTCCTCATAGCTGTTTTTAAACTGGTTCATGTTTGTACCTGGTCAGAATCCTGTCCGCATAGCTCTTTTTAAACTGGTTTCCTGTTTGGTCATTTTGCTTTAGTTCCACATTCAGACTGTTCCACAGATTCACAAATCTTCATTGTTGTACATATTTCACTTATTCTTCTGACTGTAATTCATAATGAACATAGGCGCAAATAATGCATGTTTTCAGCAAAGTATTCACTGTGTCTTGCCCCTACCTATATGACTCTCTTGATTGGGTGAGACCACTAAATCCTTTAATGCTTATTTCCATTGTATTGTTATTTTTCCCCTCACTGAAAACCCTTCAGTTAAGTGTTATCTCCACTATGACATACAGTTAAGTAGAAATAGCCCTTACTAAAAAAAAAGTATAATTTTTTGTATGATGGTCATTTGAGTTTTACCATGATACCATTGTACAAATAACATACAGTGCCATGATACAACCATGGTAAACGTTATGTATCACCATGGTAGCACTAAACGAGTGCATATCCACAATATCTGCCACCGTGTACTGTACGTACATGCATCCACGAGGGCATGCATTCACACACACACACGCACACTTGACCTCCTTGTCAAATTTCAGCCTCCAAGGGCAAACCTATGTGGGCCGACTGACCAACCAACCAACAGAGTAAGCTATAGAGCTGCTGGTCGCAGCAAAAAATAAGCACACACTGTATGTAGGTGCTCTCACAGTAGCATTGAGCTTAATTGAATAGTGAGACATTTTTTACAGTGGAACTCTGCCAAGTTTCCACAACAAACAAGTTATAAAAGGGGGCGTGGCTAAAATATGGAGCTGAGTCCAATGACGCCTCCTACTATAGACCACTGCACTTCCGTGTTACATTGAAATTACGGAGGAGATAGTGGGGGGAGCAAATGAATGAATGTGGATGAGAGCCTTGATGTAAGTGGTTGCAGCTACGGCTGTGGGGGTGCTAGAGACATGCGCGACCCATTCCAAATCGATATCCAAACTTAATCGGCTGAGATAAAGTCCCTTTTTCAGCACCTACTCCCCATACGCATGCGCAGATTGCCAACGTATTCTGACGGCACGCGGCGCGGCGCGAAACCGGGTTAGAATGCAGTGCAATAGAATTGTAGAATAGAATAGATTAAAAAATATATATATTTTACAGTGCAATAAAATAGTTCTGGATTACTGTTCAACAGTTTGAGTAAATGGAAGATTGCTGAAATTGGAAGTAAATGGAAGATTGCCACTTCTACACGGTCAATTTGCATGTTTTTGGTATCTAGGAACATCTAGGGACCTGGGGGTATGCAGTACCGTCTGGGAGAAATGCGAGGGCCTGTGCGAAATTTTAATGCGAGGCCCTGTGCGAAATGTTTTTATTAATGCATGAATGAATGAATACTTATTTTTGCCACTTTCGCGGCCACTGGGATCCGTCTAATCTCACTCTATAAGGCCAGCTTCTCATAACAAGGTTTAACTGTGCGTGAGGTTGTTTGTAGAGCTAAATCTATATTTTATATTATTGCTATGTTTCCATTGTCATTGCCAATTGACAGTATAAACCTTTCCTTCAATATGCCATAAAGAAATAATTTGTTCATCAATATGTTCCCATTTTATAGCGTTGTGAATAGGAACTATATAGCGCAATGGTCTAGGCTAATTTCTGCAAAGCTAGTTACAGGGTGCTAAGCTAATAACGTTAAATCGATTGGCGTTTCTAGAGTTAGTGCTAGAGTTAAAAATCTAAATGCATATGATCGATATCATGTTCCACCATGAATGCATGAAAGGGGGGGGGGGGGAAGTCGTTTCTGATTATTGATTACCAATAACGGCATTTGTTATTGCAGCATCATACGCTGACCAGAGGCTTGGCTATGAGAGCTATGTAATCGCTCTTACCTGTGGCCGGTTAGATTCCAAAAAGGATTTCCCAGTTATTGATCGCCATCTGGTAGATCGATATGTCCATTGGCTGATGCTATATTCCTTTACTGCATACTTAATTTGGCGTCGCAATAAGTATTCCATGCGATCTGGTGACACTATAGCTTCAGAATGGAAAAAAAGTTACATCCGGTCTGCAACAGGGACAACTGCATTATCGAGACAGCGCCACTACCAGGATATGGCCGGTAATGCACTTTTCCGAATCCCAAGACGCAGTCACGCTGTCGCAGGCATAGTGAGGCAGTTTATATGAATATTACTATTCTACAAAAGTGTCTAATGTGAAATATATAAGCATGTAAGCTAAACTAGATTTTAGGTATGTGATGGAAAGTGATTGTTATAACATTCTATTTATTTTTATTTATATATATATAAAAGATAATATTTTTCTTTCTTTTCCACGAGGCCTCCTAGGTGCCAGGCCCTGTGCGACCGCACCTCTCACACGCCCCTTTCGGAGGCCCTGGGGGTATGTATTCCTGTGTCTGTTACTAGGCTTGAGTATATTGTGATGAAACAAAGGAGAATATAAATTATGATTTTTTTTATCTTTGCCGATGAATAACACCATGAAAAAATTGAGGTTCTTTTGAGTACGCTCACTGAGCTCATTCAGCAGCTTCTTGAGATCAAGTGTACAAATAAGCAAATGAATAAAGGGAAGATGATTAAACAGAAGGATTTGTAGATACAGTAATAAATTATAATCCATTTTAATTATAAATTCATATTTCATCATTTATTTATTCGTACATGGAATTACCACAGTCCAAGCGCCACTTTGCCGACCTCTAGCGGCTCGGGTGTACATTTCTTTTAATACTATATAGAATTAAATCCACATTTGTTGCCTGTCGATTGCCGTTTCAGGCGTCAAAATCCGTTCAGCGGTTCTCGAGTTACATGCGATATGTGAGGCGTGCGCCAAAGTACACGCCGACTCCCGGGGCTCTAGCTCTGTCAATCATTTGGCGATCTCGAAAATGTTTGGACAGGGTTGTAGCTAATGAGTGTGGCGTTCCAATGATACCCCACACAGGGATCTAATACGGTTTCTATTGATCGATTTATGATAAAAACAGCAGGGTCCCCCAATTGGCTTAACAGGTTGTGGGTTTGGTGGTCGCGGTCTCGGGCTGGTGAGGGCCCCTTGTTCGGGGGCTCTGGGGTTCGGAGTGTTAAAGAGGCATGATGCTCTCACTTACTGGGGTGCTGGATTGGGGGTCCTCATGGAGTGGGGACTGTGGAGGTCAGGACGGGGGCGGATGGGGGCTTGCGATGTCTCGGGTTAATTTCACTTTATAGTATGTGTATCCATTGTTTAGGTGGGTGCAGCTTAGTGGGGGAAGTATGGGGGGGGAGGCCATCATTTTAGTGGTTTGGCCCCGGGGGGGGGGGGGGGGGGGGGGGGGGGGGCTTGTGTGTGGTGGGCTCGCTGCGCGTAGGTTTTTTTTTTTTGGGCCCTCGGTTGCTGTGGTTTGGTCTCTGGGGCGTGAGGGCCCCGGGTTCGGGGAGTCAGAGTGCCATTGAGGCGTGGTGCTCTGGTTCTCTGGGATGCTGGACTTGGGGTTCTCGTGGACCGTGGGCCTGGCTGTCGGGGCTGGGGCGGGTGGGGCCTTGGGGTGCTCGGCTCTATGTGCGGTGGACCTGGGATATGTGGGGGTCCTGTTTTTTGGGTTGGATGGCAGGAGTGGGTGGACTCTCCTATGGTGTTCTGATCTGCTGAGCTTCGCCTAAATGATTGTATGGATGTATATCGCTGCTGGCGTAACTCCAAAAACCCAACTTTTCAGCAGATGAAAAAAACGAACACAGATTTGAGGGCGAATACAGTTACGAGGTTTAGACAGATGATTGGTTTAATGCTTTCCCATTGTGTAGACTTTGTAAAACCACACACACATGGAGGATGATCTACTGAGTTGATATAAAAAAAAATTAAAAAAATTAAAATGAAAATGGAGTTACGAGGTTTTGTTCCGCCAGCAGCGATATATATTATAATATAAAAAAAATATATATATTATGGCGCTCTAGTAGCACACCATGTAATGCGTTGCGTCGCGAAACGGCCGACCCGGGTTTGACTCCTGTACCCGGCGTCCTTTGCCGAATGTCTTCCCCTGCTCTGTCTCCCATTTCCTCCTCTCCCTCTCTCTCTGCCGTACTGCCCGGTAGTACAAACCAATAAAAATCTACAAAAACATAATACAAAAATAATTATATATATTATTTATACTATACTGCTTTATCGATTAAATTTTATTTGATTTAATGGAATTGTCTTGTCATTATTGTTATTATTATTATTGAAGTTACTGTCCTGTGATGTTGTCTTGTGTATTATTATTATTATTATTATTATTATTATTATTATTATTATTATTATTATTATTATTATTATTATTATTATTATTATTATTATTATTATTATTATTATTATTATTATTATTATTATTATTATTATTATTATTATTATTATTATTATTATTATTATTATTATTATTATTATTATTATTATTATTATTATTATTATTATTATTATTATTATTATTATTATTATTATTATTATTATTGTATTGTGTTGTGTCTTGTTTCATGTGGAAATCAAGAAAATAAAACATTTGATCACAAAAAAAAATATGTTGCTGTTTGCTTTCAAGTGTCTGAACAGCTTGGCACCGGGTTACCTCTTGGACCTGCTGGAACCTTATGTTCCTTCAAGGTCCCTCAGGTCCTTGTCATCCCTAAGTCCAGGCTGAAGCTTAGGGGGGACCGTGATTTTGCAGTGGCAGCCCAAAGATCTGGAACAAACTGCCTCTGCATGTTAGGCAGGCCCCCACTCTGCAGGTGCTTAAATCACGCCTGAAAACATATTTTCTTTCTTTGGCTTTTGGTTTTGACACAGCTTGAGAGACCTGCCTTTTTATGTGACATATTGTATTATGTTTTATCTCTGTTATATTTGTTGTTTGTCAACTTTGTTGTTTTTAAATGTATAGGGTGCGTAGCTAACCAGTAACCACTGAAAAAGGAACTCTGCTGAGTCCAATGATGCCTCCTGCAAGTCTCTACGACAAATGGTTCATGAGTTATGAAAGGGGGCGTGGCTAAAGTATAGGGGCAGGGCTTAACCCACACCAATTAAAAAGGAACTCTCAGCTGAGTGGAATGATGCCTCCTACAAGAGTCTACAACTCAGGGGTGTGGCTGAAGTATAGGGGGCGGGAGATATTAATACAATGTAATCAGCCGTCCTTTGGATCATGACAAACCAAAGTCTGTGAATCAATTTGGAAGTTATGCGCCTTTTTGTGATAGGCCCCTCCCTTTGCCACGCCCCCTTTTACCCAATTGGCATGAACACACACACAGACACACACATACACCCTACATGCCAAATTTTTGCATCCTAGGGCGAAGGGTGGGGATTTTGTGGACCAACCGAGCGAGCTATATAGTATATATATAGTGCACCTTATGTGTCACTTCTCTTTTCAATAGCCAATACGTACGTAAGTGGTTGCTTTGTTCATTTCCACCATGGTCATAGGGAGGTGTAGTCTGACGTCACTTTAGTTTCCCGCGTGGTCCACCCGTATAGGGATTTATCATTGGGAAAATGTATTATCGGCTATTGTAATAATTCTGCCTCATGAACATTGGCAAGCTGCACAAAATGAGTTCCCTTCTATCACTAACATTATTGTTTAAGCATTTTTGGTTGAAATAAAATAATACGTCATTATTTTACGATTAATTGTGAATTGTTTCATCTTGAGCTATAGATTGTGGATGAATACACACATAAAGGTACACCATGCCAATGTTTATGCCTTATTTGTTTTAAACGAGATGATTTAGAATTGTGTCCATTGGAAATACATAGCAATTTCAAGCGAGGTGGACCGGCCGGAAATAACAATGGGTCTCATTCTCGAACGTAGTTACGACAAAATATTTCATCTTAGCCAGATTTTGGCCTATTTAAGACATATTAGGGCTGGGAGTGGGAGTCCTCAAATTTTCCTGAGATCTTATTTGAGAGCAGATCCAAGAGTGCTGAGGAGCACTCTTAAATATGCTCTCAGCCCACGATCAAATCTCATGATTGATTGACTAATTTAAAACTTTATTACAACTTGACAGACTGTGTTCTCATAGTGATTCCTTCATGTTAACGCTACAGGCCTCCTTGGAATTAATTACTTGATCATAATTAAAATAAATATGACTATTTGTACGATAAGAAATTACGCATTTGATGTCGGAAAAATAAATAATATGGATTCATCTGATCACAGGGCAGCTGGATTAACCATATCTGAACCAGCTACTTTGGACAAATATATAATTACTTTAATTACTCAGATATTCAAACACAATTATGCAATTATTGTGAAATGATTGAAAATAATAATTTAATGCCTTCTGTGGAATTTGCATTTCTTATTTGTTACACATCTGTTTTAATGATTAATTATATACATTTGAAAGAATGCAGGTCAACATGCAATGTATCCCATTGATTGGTATTGATTGAAAACTTTATTAACAGATTGCAGAATGGGTACAGTACAGTACAGCTCAATTACATAAGGGGATGCAGACCAGAGAAAGAATTTCGTCTTGTTTACATCAGGGTCCCCCATTTTCAATTCATCATAACATATATGACACACACGACACAGATAAGACAGTACTACATCTATACATTTATGACATACCAGATTTGCAAATACAGTACTGTTTGTGATACAAAAAGAGTCCAGAAAAGAGAGTACATTTGACGTAGAAACTGTTGGAGGAGGTTGGAGGGGTGGTAGACTTACACTGTACAAGCAAAACTGTACATTGGAATATTGACAAAACCATACTTGGTCATTTACTGTACATTGGAGGGGGTTGATATAGCTATAAACCTGCATTCCTTCGAATATATTGATTAAACGTATATTGAAATACAGTACACTATATAGCCTATACACCAACACTGAAATGACAGTGGATAAATAAATAAGAACTAAAGCTAATCGGTGGAAATAGACTGCTGTAGTGATTGTTAATTATACATAATTCACCCACGGAACTATTGTTAGGAACAAGAGTTCCGCCCGGACATTATAGCAGGTGGCACTACCTGCCACCACGAGTCAGTCTTCTGCACGCAACGTAGCCGTAGCATGTTGTATTTGTGTACTGAATAAAAGCTGTTCGCTCTACCGAGCTACCGTCTCCGACTCCCATCTCTCGGCACTACACTGGTGACCCCGACATTGGTCTCGCTGAAGTATCAGGGACCGGACCGAACATGGCAAACGATGCCGTTATTATTCGATTGCCGGAGTTTTGGGAGCATTCTGCGGCGGCGTGGTTCGCGCAAACAGAGGCGCAGTTCGCCCTACGAGGGGTTGACGACGACGCCGCGAGATATTTCCACGTCGTCTCGAGCCTCGGGAGCACTACAGCGGCGAGGACGGTAGGCTTCATAACAGCTCCGCCTGCCCGGTATAAATATGAGGCGTTTAAGACGCACCTACTCAGGATTTTTGAGTTGTCACCGTCTGAGCGGGCCCGACGCTTGCTGGATATACGTGGCTTGGGAGACAGCAAGCCGTCGGCGCATATGGAGATGATGCTGAACCTGCTGGGCGCCGAGCAGCCGAACTTTTTATTTAAAGAGCTGTTCCTCAGACACATGCCGCCACGGGTACAGACGGCACTAGCCAATACAAACATTGTGGATCCCCGTGCTCTGGCAGAGGAGGCAGATCGGTTCTACCTGGCCACTCGACACTTTACCCCAGGGCTAATAGCCTCGACTCGCGGTTACACGCCGCAGGGGGGAGGGGCGAGGAAGAACAGGAGCAGCGCTGCCGCAGGCCTGTGTTTTTACCACGCACGTTTCTGCGCCAGGGCGACAAGATGCCGTTCCCCTTGCACTTTCGGCATAACGCAGAAACGCAGACACCTGCGCCCAGTAGCAGCGGTGAGCGCAGGTATGTCGAACCGGCTGCTTTTCATTAGAGACACACTCTCCGGTTGCAAATTCCTCTGCAACACCGGAGCTCAGAGGAGCGTCCTGCCAGCTACGAAAGAGGACACCGCCGGCGATAATAGAGGTCCACGCCTGACGACCGCCAACGATACCCCTATCCGCACCTACGGTACAAGGACCGTGGAACTGTGTTTTGGGGGCCAGCGGTTCACGTGGGACTGCATCACGGCCGACATTTCGTTCCCACTTCTCGGGGCAGATTTCCTGGGCGCACACGGTCTCCTCGTGGACATTAGACATGGCCGCCTAATAAATGCACAGACACGGGCTTCGTTGGCATGTGTCCGCGATGAGGCGACATACGGCGGCCTTCTTACAGCCTTCACCGACCACGAACCCCTCATGTTTTCTGAGTCAAGACACGTCGCCGAGAAGCCCAACGTCGTCATCGGAGCTGTACAGCCGGACCTCGATTACGTCAACAGGGGCTCGGAACAGGCCTCCGACCACGACATCCAGGCCCTCGGGACAGCAGATTCCAGGCTACGCCTGGAGGACGTCGCGATTGGTCACGCGGGTCCGACGCTGCTGTGTGCCCACAGGCCCCTGAGGACTGGCGAAGGCTCGCCTTTGAGGTGGGGTACAACCACCACAAGGTTGAACCCGCCCACGTAGACATTTCCCAGCCCTTGGAGCTGGCCCTCTCCCCCCGCCGAGGCCGTCCGCCGCTACCCCGGGACCCGCCAACGACGGAGCCGCCGTTGGCTTCGTTGACGTCTGTGCCCCCGGGTGTCGGGGAGGACACGGGCGCTTGCGCCGCCCCTACCTCCCCGCCCCTGGCTTTCCGCACTCACCGTGGCCGGTTCATGCCCCCGGGCGCCGTGGAGGGCGCAATCGCTTGCACCGCGCCCCGGGTTGTCCGCTCACGCCGCGGCCGGGTCGTTGTCTCTCCCCGCCGTGGAGATTTTGACCATGGTTGAATTCTGGGGGGGCTTGTGTAGTGATTGTTAATTATACATAATTCACCCACGGAACTATTGTTAGGAACAAGAGTTCCGCCCGGACATTATAGGAGGTGGCACTACCTGCCACCACGAGTCAGTCTTCTGCACGCAACGTAGCCGTAGCATGTTGTATTTGTGTACTGAATAAAAGCTGTTCGCTCTACCGAGCTACCGTCTCCGACTCCCATCTCTCGGCACTACACTGCATTAATATTCCATAACAAGTCTTGTGTGCGCCTACGAATGAACAGTAGCCTATAGGCTTATGGAATAATAAGCCATACTGCTTCATTCATTACGCCCGCTGGCCCGTAGGCTATATATATATATTATATGTCATTCATTCATTCATATACAGTACTGCGCGCGCGCGTGTGTGTGCGCGCGCGCTGCGGCAGGTGTGTACCGCGAGCTGTATATGATGCCAATACATTATCCTAATCTAGTTTTGATGGGCGCAAGCGTGATTATGAAACCTAGCCGCATTTCTCGGAGACGCTCTCTGATTGGCACTGACTGACGCTAGGTTTCGTAATCACGCGGCTCTCAAAGCACTTCCGCCATTCCATTTCACACAGCTGCGTCAACAGTTGCTTTATAAGGACTGTCGGGGGAGTGGTTTGTATGCAAATGAGCTGAACGGGAACGCGCTTTGGAGTTTACGACATAATGCCATTCTCCAAGCAGATATCAGATCATATAATTTCTGCGACCGTTTCAGCCACTTAAGACATATCTCCAGGACTCAGAGTGTACTTGTCATAGATTATGTCTCAGTGGTTCCAAGATAAGTCTTCCAGAATATATCTTTGAACAATTTTCGGGGATGAGACCCATTGACGTAACCACTACACCTCCCTATAGGGCTGCTAAAAATACCTATGGACAATCATGCCATTAATCATGATTAAATATTTGAATCGATTGACAGCCCTAATTACAAACATATCTAACAACAGTCTCGTCGTTGAAATTAAGTAAAATACAAAAAATAATACATATTATAGATAGATAGATGTATATAATCATTTAATAGTTTAATATTATATGATATATTATATTATATATACATATAATATAATAAACTATATAATACTGATGATGATACTGATTGTAATTATGGTATTTCCATAATTGGTTGGTCACTACCATCATCATAGAAACATCACAATACTTCCTCATACTCCCTCACCACCACGCCTCCCCCGCATCTGCAACACAACTTTGGCACATAATATTCAAGTTCCATTTATAAGGACCTGTGGAGAACTCCACGCTTCTGAAATGTTTACTATTGCTCAAACCTTGCGTCACAACTGGAATCTGGCATGCATGGAAGCCAGGAAACCAATAAGAGACGTTACATCCATTCCAGGACCATTAAAGAGAAACACGACGGAAGAAGAGAGAACTCTGGGTTGTAAAATAATACTAAGGTTTGAGCAGATTTTATGAGCCCTGCGATTGTAATTAACGAGCTCTCACTCTCTGTCAGAAGCTCAGAGTGTGTTTTGTCAAAGAGATGTATTGTCTGCAAGAGTAGAAACTTTTTATATCTCGCATTTTGATGGACGATTATAGAGAGGGAGTGCATTTCGAGGCTGTAACTCAGAACCCAGTCAATTTCCCGCTAAGCACATTCCACATTTATGTTTACTAATTCTCCAGGTGATTAAAGGAGGACAGCCAATATCACCCGCAGCCATAAAAAGGAAGGGAGAAATTGACGGTTGTATTTCTAAAGGTTATCTGTTGGCAGTGCATCTAATCATTTCATGGTACAATGTAAGCAGACCGAGCATGGGTTTAAATACGAACGGTAGAGTTGCACTGCAGCTGATACAGATTTGTGTACTACTATTCTAGCAGCATGAACGTCCTGTTATGGAAATGTTATCTATGTCCATCTGTGTTAAATCTCTATACAGCCTGACTAGTTTAATATGACCAACTAGTAAACTAGTCTGACTACAGCAGACACTAGGCTACAGTTCTGACTGTCTCTTTAAGAACTCCACGACAGGGGAGAAGATTACTTTTGACCTATCTTTTCCTTCTCTAGTGTGGGAGAGACGTATCAAGGTTTCCCATTCCAGTTAGAGACGTAACAATAACACCACCTAGCCAAGGCTTGTTTATATTTTGGTTATCCTTTGTCATATCTGGATGTCTAATGTTACGTCATTTCAATTATGTATTTAATCTGTGTCTGACCAGACCTCTTGGTCACTTTCTGGTCAGACGCTTGTGTGTACACATGTGTGTCTCTCTATAAACTGATCATTTTCAAAGGGCGGCTGGGTGGCGCAGCGGACATTGCGCTCGTCACCAACGCAAGAGACACCTGTATTGAATCCAGGCTGTCAGCGTTGCCTCCGGCTTGGGCCGGCCGTCATACTAACTCAATTGGCAGAGTTAGCGGGAGGGAAGTCGATGGGTGGTAATCTGGACGTTGTAAACAACGACTCCTACAGGTCGGTCAGGGCGCCTGCACAGCAAAGACAGGAAAATGGCAGGGGCAGTGTGAGCCTCCTACACGTTACTCCTCGCCAATGAGAGTCCACGCTGGCAGGTGAAAAGATGTGACTGGCTGCCTCCACATGTATCGGAGGGGACATGTGATGGGCTTCTATCCTCCCTACGACCGGCCAGTGGGGGGCACATGCGAGCATCGATCAAGACAGGGGAGGGGAGAATTGGCACGGCTAAATTGGGATGGGAGAAAAATAGAAAAATGGAGGAGAAAAAGTGGATCCAAAAAAATAACTGATCATTTTCACTGTGGCCACAATGAATAAATCTATGTTAATTTTTTATACAGCTTGACTCCGAATGATTTACTGGGCTCATCGGATGTTCTCTTAGTAATTTCCACGACAGTCCAATACGATTCCTCAGGAATCTCGAGTTTGAGAATACCACTCTTCCATTCAATCTGGGATGGTTTCCCAATGCAAACATTTGCCATTTGTTCCCGAATGTATATCCTTCCTCGAGTTCTTCAGAGCAAAGTAAATGTATACTAAATGCTATGGGTTTTGTCCAACAGCCATCATATTTATGAAGAGTTATCTCACAAGTAGGATACAAAGCGTTTATTACACTGGCAGCTGGTCTCACTCTAAGGTCTTAGACTGCAGGGTCCCGCAAGGGAGCTGCCTAGCACCACTCATAATTATACGCCATCTTCACAAACGACTTACCATCAGTTCTGTGTAAAGCAACTGTACAAATGTATGCCGATGATTCCACATTGTATTATGCTGCAAAAACTGTCAGTGAACTGGACAATGTTTTATCAGCTGAGTTAAATATGGTGTTTGATTGGATAAAATGGAATAAGTTGGTACTAAACATCTCGAAAACCAAATAAATTATCTTGGGTTTCGAGTCATCTATACCAAAAATGAGTTTGAACTTGTCTGAGGAACCCATAGAACAGGTAAATAAATAATGTAAAATTACTCTGCATAATAATAGATAGCCAGCTGTCATGGGCAGAACACATTGATACCATAGTGAAGAAGATGGGGAGTGGTATCTCCATGGTGAGGAAATGTCTTTCTTATGTCCCTACATACATTGTGGGACAGGTGGCGAAATCTTAAATTTTATGTCACCTGGATTATTGTGCACCAGTATGGTCCTCTGCATCCAAAGGTCAACTAAAGAAATTGCAAACTGCCCAAAACAGAGCTGCAAGGTTAGTCTTACATTGTTCCATGAGAACAAACACTATCAGTATGCACCGTCAACTCTCATGGTTAACGGTAGAGAATAGGCTGGTTTTCAACACGGTTACATTTTTCAGGAACACTGTCTTTTCGTCTCAACCTGTTTTCTTATACAAACTAATTGTCAGATGCAGTCAGGTTCATTCATATTTTACTAGGTCAGCCGATGATGGACAGATTATGTTACCACATCCAAAATCAAATGCTTTAAAGAGGACGGTTGTTTATCGTGCCATCAATCATTGGAATAACTGCCCACTGAACATAAGTAAATTGAATAGCAAAGTGCATTTCAAGTACCACCTAAGAATGCACTACTTAAATATGTGAGCAAATACTGTTCACGTTTGGGAGTGGAATACTGTACGTACTGTAGGAATGTAATAATGAAATATTTACTCATGAATGTAATAACCTTTTCTGAAAATATTCTGATGTTTATAAAGATGTCTACAATGTTTTACTGGTTTTAGATTATCATTGTTAATTAAGTGAATTGTGATTGTCATATGTATCTCATGTATTGTTATTGTGTTGTCTTTCTGTGTGGACCCCAGGAAGACTAGCTCACCACTTAGGTGGCAGCTAATGGGGATCCTTTTAAACAATAAACAATAAACAATAGATAACATTAACATGTCGCACTAGAGCACCTGCATGTCATTTATCCAATCAGGTGCATTCCACGTGGGGAAATATGAAGTAGGGAGGGGATACGGTCCTAGGACCCCTTCTCTTCTCCCTCTACACTAAATCACTGGGTAACATTATCACGTCTCATGGCTTCTCATATCATTGTTATGCCGATGATACTCAACTCTTCCTCTCCTTCCCTCCCTCAGATATCCACGTCTCTGAGCGGATCTCGGCCTGTTTGTCCAACATCTCCGCCTGGATGACGACCAACCACCTCAAACTGAACCTAAGCAAAACAGAATTGCTCCACCTGCCGGCCAAATCCTCCCCCCTGACCGACCTCTCCATCACAGTCGAGAATGCAGCTGTGACCACGTCCCCGACCGCCAAGAACCTTGGTGTTGTCCTCGACGACCAGTTGAACTTCTCTGCTCACATCGCAGCGACAACCAGAACCTGCAGATTCCTCCTGAGCAACGTCAGAAGGATACGCCCCTTCCTGACAAAAGAAGCCACCCAACTCCTCGTCCAATCAACAGTCATCTCCCGCCTCGACTACTGCAACGCACTGCTAGCTGGCCTCCCGGCCACTGCCACCAAGCCTCTTCAACTCATTCAAAACGCAGCGGCCCGCCTGATCTCAAACCTACCGAAGTCGGCCCATGTCACCTCACTTCTTAGGGACCTGCACTGGCTCCCCATTGCTGCACGTATCCGCTTCAAGGCCCTCGACCTAGCATACCGTGCGGCAAAGGGAACCGCTCCCGCCTAACTCCGGTCAATGGTCTCTAACTACACACCCTCAAGACCCCTACGCTCTGCATCTTCTGGCCGCCTCAGACCTACTCCTATCCAAGCTCCCGGAGGGTCAGCAAAGAGAAGCCGCTAAAAAACTAAAAAATTAAATCTAACCCTGACTAACCTTACTGTCATGCACTTGTCCTAATAAACTAACCTACACTGTAACACACAACACTTTGATGAACATTTTTACTCAGCTGATAGAGTTGTACCCTTCTTGCTGTCTTGTCGTACAGAACTTGTAAGTCGCTTTGGATAAAAGCGTCAGCTAAATGACTAAATGTAAATGTAAATGCAACATGTAATCAACAACATTTATTTTGGACCCACAAACATAATATTAAACGATTCATTCATACGATAAGATATTCCTTTATTGATCCCCTTGGGGAAATTCAGGCATCATAGCAGCATGGGGGAGGGGAGGTACAGGTACATTAATCAATCATTAATCATTAATCATTAATCAATCATTTATTTTGGGGGAAAGTAATACTTTTATTACGTAATACTATTATTTAAGAAGAATGGTCCTCATTCTCGAACATGTACATACCTTTGTAAATATCTTGGTAAAAGTTTGTACAAACACATTTACAAATATTGGCATATCCTCCTCCGGATTCCTGAACGTGTGAAACTGTCTCCGTAAGTGGCCAAAATCTTCACAGCTGGGTTCCCATGAATGAAAAATACCACTCATTCTTAAACTGGCAGCGCATTTTCGTACACCTGCATTTACATGTCCCGCCAACTCCTTATAAGGCAAAGGAGGCGTGTGCAAAACAGCGAGAGGGTCAGCATTGCATCTGCACCATGCTGACCCATTCAACAGGTAGCATAGAAGCGATTTGCGACTGATTTCAAAAGGAGATTAGATTAAAATGTATTGTCATTATACAGCACAAGTACAATACAACATCCAAACACAGTGCAAATGTAACAGTAAAGTGCAATAGTAACATACAATGCACAGGTGATTAAACTGGGAAGCACTTCCATCATCACCGTGGTCCTCTCCTGGCTGTTAGCGACCCTCTCCTGGCTGTTAGCGAACCTCTCCTGGCTGTTAGCGAACCTCTCCAGGCTGTTAGCGACCCTCTCTTGATGTTAGTGACACTCTCCTGGCTGTTAGCGAACCTCTCCTGGCTGTTAGCGAACCTCTCCTGGCTGTTGGCAAACCTCTCCTAGCTGTTAGCGAACCTCTCCTGGCTGTTAGCGACCCTCTCCTTGCTGTTAGCGGACCTCTCCTGGCTGTTGGCGAACCTCTCCTGGCTGTTAGCGAACCTCTTAAAGGCTTTATTCATCCTGGTGGACAGGGGGCACCCCTAACAGCCAGGAGAGGACCACGGTGGTGATGAAAGCGCTTGTTGGAATGTTTCTTCACTGGCTCTTACAATGTATACAATAAGCAATGTCAAAAAATACAAATAAAACCAACAATAAATAATATCATGGAGAACACGATGGTATATGGAATATTAATAGTCTAGTCCACTATTGCTACATCCACGCTATTGGGTTCAGTTCTTATTTATTTATTTTCGGACATGGTTCGTTTAGTCATGACTATGTAAATGTATGTAAAACGTGATTGTTAATGATACAAATATTGTCGTATTTATTATCATAATTTTGTAATTCCTGTAGGATTTCTGTAGGATCGATCGAAGTGACGCAATCCCCAAGGAATTCTCCCACAGACAACTGTTGAAAACACGGGTGCACACCAGTCGGTCCGACTTATGTCTGACTTACGACTGCCTTTTCAAGTTTGTAAATCCTACAATGAATTTACAATACGAAGTCATTCGAGAATGCCGAATACATTCGTAAATCAAGTTACGAAGGAATTCCTTGGTAACTTTCACGTATGTCCGTTCGAGAACGAGGACCAATGATTACATAAAATGTTATCTATAGCACCTTTACCTAGACTTTAATAATCATTCAGTTAATCTCACAGTTGCTGTAATATTGATTTTGGAAAGAAAAGGCACCTGCTAAATGATTGATTAATAAAAACAAATGAATTGCCATCATCAAGGGTACGCAATTCTGAACAGCTTGTTAAAAAACACAGAGCTTAAGAATATCTTATTGCCGAAAGTAGGGGCTTTCCCGGCATTTCTGGCCAAATAAGACTATTTTATTGGTCCCCACTTGGAGATTTGTGTTGGATATGTGAGCGCTGCTGCTCCAGTCATACATCAGCACTTATCATATAATCATACTTGCGTAATCATAAAATCCAATACAAAAATTTAATAACACATACATAGCTATGAACACGCTCAACTATTTACCTTTCACATCAGCACATTCCACAATTCATGACACATTCATCTTTGCAGTCTGATAAGATAAGATATTCCTTTATTGATCCCCTGCTGCAGATGATCAAGGTAAAAAGAAGGAATAATAGTTCTGTTCAGTAATTTGCCAGACGACGTGATCTGGTGCTCTCTGTAATCTGGTGCTCTCTGTGATCTGGTGATCTCTGTGATCTGGTGGGAACATGTGATCTCTGTGCAGGATGTGATCTGGTGGGATCTAGTGCTCTATGTGCAGTATGTGATCTGGTGCTCTCTGTGCAGGACGGGATCTGGTGATCTCTGTGATCTGGTGCTCTCTGTGCAGGATGGGATCTGGTGTTCTCTGTGATCTGGTGCTCTCTGTGATCTGGTGATCTCTGTGATCTGGTGCTCTCTGTGATCTGGTGCTCTCTGTACAGGATGTGATCTGGTGTTCTCTGTTATCTGGTGTTCTCTGTTATCTGGTGGGATCTGGTGCTCTCTGTGCAGGATGTGATCTGGTGCTCTCTGTGCAGGATGTGGTCTGGTGCTCTCTGTGATCTGGTGCTCTCTGTGCAGGATGTGATCTGGTGCTCTCTGTGATCTGGTGCTCTCTGGTGCTCTCTGTGCAGGATGTGATCTGGTGTTCTCTGTGATCTGGTGCTCTCTGTGCAGGATTGGATCTGGTGTTCTCTGTGCAGGATGGGATCTGATGCTCTCTGTGATCTGGTGGGATCTGGTGTTCTCTGTACAGGATGGGATCTGGTGCTCTCTGTACAGGATAGGATTTGGCTGGAAATTGTATTTTAACTGCCTGCTCTGCCACAGTTCAGACTACCTCAAATAACAATTTTAGAAAGGATGGAGGTCATCCCCATGGGTCCAGGCGTTAGGGGGGGAGTGATGACCCAGGGCCCCAGGCTGGGAGAGAGGTTTGTTTTAAAAGTTCACAAAGGTGTGTTTTGCTGTGCAGCTATTGAGGCTTAAGCAACGTTGTCCTTTAACACACCGTGACCAGAATGTCTTGCTACGCCGCTGATTATCATACCGACTTTCCGTGCCCTCTGGATCAGTATATAGTGGTACTTTTAGCTTTCCTCAGTATTTATAGCAGTTATTTATAGCAGTTATATATATATATATATATATATATATATATATTAATTTATCGTTTTTTTAAGGTGTAATGTTCTGTAATGTGTTTATGTGTTTATTGCTCCTTGCTTCTGCAACAACTTGTATGCTGTGGGAGTGAGTGGAGTAAACATTATTCAGCTTGTAGACTAGAACAGAAATAGAAAACAATCTATTTTGGTGGAAATGTGAATATAAATAAAGGTGAGCCGTTTACAAGAAAACTCCCATGGATACCTCATACTGTAGTGCAGTTTTGACACAACACTACTAGCTAACTGTTGCGGGACCTCCACTGATTAGCGAGCTCTGCTGGTGAATCCTGGCTTGACTACCAAGGCTATGCTGGACTCCACAGCCTCTCAGCACTTGGGTTAGAAGTTGAACCATTGAAAACCTCCCAGCGTGGAAGCTCTCTTCACTGTATCCTCCCCCTCAAAGCTGTAGGTGCAGCCTTCCCGCTATAAACATTTCCCTTCCTATAACTATAGGGAGGTGTAGTGGTTACATCATGGCAATGTATTTCCAATGGACCCATTTCTAAATTGTCTCGTTTAAAACAAATAAAGCATGAACATTGGGATGGTGTACCTTTCTGTGTGTATTCATCCACAATCTATAGCTCAACATAAAAAAATTCGCAATTAATTGTAAAAGTAGCAAAATAACTGTTTACGTTTTCGTTCACTGAGGAGCTACACTTCACTTTGGCGCTGCTGACTGACATCACCAGACTCCTGGCTGTATTAGGTGACAGCACTGAATGACAGGCGTTCTACTGGTAAGTGTAGTTCGTTTTTAACGACAAATTAAAAACCTTATAACAAATTTTATTTCAACCAAAATGCCCGGAGCCCTATTTTCTGAAAATCCGCCTAAAATACATACCTAAGTAAATGGAATATTGCTCCACTTCTACAAGGTCATTTGCATATTCTTGGTATCTAGAGACATCTATGGACCTCAGTGAATGTATTCCCAGTGTCAGAAATATTGTGTTTATTACTAGGCTTGCTTAAATTGTGATGAAACAAAGGAGAATATGAATTATGATTTTTCTTTGCATCTTTGACAGTGAATAACACCATGCTAATAATGACCAAACATGAACCAGACAAAACTGCCACTGATCTCGTTCAGTACCTTCTTGAGATCATGTGTACAAAAAAATCTAAGGAAATTAATAAAGGGAAGATGATTAAACAGAAGGTTTTGTAGATACAGTACTGAATTCTCCCATCCTGACCAATGCAATTTGAAATATTATTATAGAATATAGAATAGTAGGCTTATAAATTACCTTATTATAGCCAATTCGCACATTTATGGTTTGTGCCAAATCTTATTTTTCATGCCCGGTCATTTGCATATTCTTGGTATCTAGAGACATCTATGGACCTCAGTGAATGTATTCCCAGTGTCAGAAATATTGTGTTTATTACTAGGCTTGCTTAAATTGTGATGAAACAAAGGAGAATATGAATTATGATTTTTCTTTGCATCTTTGACAGTGAATAACACCATGCTAATAATGACCAAACATGAACCAGACAAAACTGCCACTGATCTCGTTCAGTACCTTCTTGAGATCATGTGTACAAAAAAATCTAAGGAAATTAATAAAGGGAAGATGATTAAACAGAAGGTTTTGTAGATACAGTACTGAATTCTCCCATCCTGACCAATGCAATTTGAAATATTATTATAGAATATAGAATAGTAGGCTTATAAATTACCTTATTATAGCCAATTCGCACATTTATGGTTTGTGCCAAATCTTATTTTTCATGCCCGAGTTCAATTGTATCACCAGGCGTGCATAAGAACAGATAATGAAATCGACTGTATGTACAGTAGCTTTTTTATTTGTATCAGGGTGCAACCGTTTTTAACGAATTTCAAATCTAATTGTTGCTACATTCTAAAAATAGGGAAGAGAAACTAACTGCGCTTCAATATATGTCAATAACGTTAAGTGTTGTGGTTTATTATCCCGAATAATAAGAGATATTAAAAAAATTCATACAGAAGTAATTGGCTTGACCAAAACGAAAATGAAAATCTATCTAATAACACTTTAACCTATTGGTAAACTAACGTATTGATGATAATATACTTGAATACGTTTGAAAAATAAAACGATACTTTTGTCAAACAGTCTGGAGAGATTGATTCATGACGTGATGTCATTTGCGGTCCGCCGATGGACCGCACGGGTGGAAGAGGTTAAACAATAATGTTTTGTGCAAAAATGGAAAGCTTGTCAATGTTCATGAGGCAGAATTATTACAATAGCCAATAATGCATTTTCCCAATGATAAATCCCTATACGGGTGGACCGCGCAGGAAACTAAAGTGACGTCAGACTACACCTTCCTATGACCATGGTGGAAATTAACAAAGCCACCACTTACGTGCGTATTGGCTATTGAAAAGAGAAGTGACACATAAGGTGCACTACTGGTTAGAATACGGGAAACATGGGGAGAACCAGGAGTGTTGGTCTGGCAGGTAGGAGTGGATTAGCCCGGTGGTGACGTGGCTCGTGTGGCTTTGAGGTCTTCTGTGGATTCACGCTGCGGCTTCCTATCCATCAGTTTCAGGCATATCAGGCACTAATTGCCAGCGGGCCCGTATAAAACATAGTGACCGAGAGAAACTAATTGGTCCAGTTTTATAATTCCCCCTTATATCAATTGATTATCTGTCAGATGTATTAGGCATGAACAGCTCTGTAGCTGGAGAAGGTCACTGTAAATATACCATTGATCACCCTGAGATGCAAGCTGTGTGATTTTACCATAAACAACATGTGTTAAGCAGTCTGGGCCTAATGACAGACTCCTGGCAGAAACATCCTGCCTTTTTACAGCTGATAAATATGTGCATTATAGAAAAAAAGAAAAGGAGAAAAAAAAGGCTTTGGAGGTTGTATATTGAATCTGACACTCTGATAAAGAGCATTCAAATAAAGAGTATTACGATAAAGAGCATTTCAATAAGGATAATTATGATAAGGAGTGTTATGATAAAGAACGTTACGATAAAGAGTGTTATGATAAAGAGTGTTATAATAAAGAGTGTTACAATAAAGAGAGTTACGATAAGGGCGGCTAAGTGGCGCAGTGGGCAAGGCGCTCGCCACTAACGCATGAGATGCTGGGTTCGAGCCCAGCTCTCGGCGTTGCTTCCGGCTTGTCTGGTGGTTCATACTAATACAATTGGCAGTATTAGGGGGTGGGAAAGCCGGTGGGTGGGGATCGGACGTTGTGGACAGCGACTCCTACAGGTCGGTTGGTGCAGCAGAATCAGGAAGCAACGGGGGCAGCGTGAGCCTCCCACGCGTTACTCCTCGCCGCTCAGAGATCGCTCTGTACAGGTGAAAAGATGCGACGGCTGCCTCCTCGTGTACTGGAGGGGACACGTGATGCAAGGCTTCGTCCACATTGCAGCCGACCAGTGGGAGGCATGGTCTAACAACGTTCGAGACAGGGGAGGGTATAATTGGATAATACGAAATTAGGGATGGGAGAAAAATTGAAAATGGGGAGAAAAAGTAGATTAAAAGTTACGATAAAGAGCGCTACGATAAAGACCGTTATAATAAAGAGCGTTACGATAAAGAGTGTTACAATAAAGAATGTTACGATAAATAGTTACGATAAAGAGTGTTATGATAAAGAATGTTACGATAAAGAACGTTATGATTAAGAACATTACGATAAAGAGCATTGGTAGCACTTTATAATAACACCCTGTTATAATACATTTATAAGGTATTTGTAGATAATGAACTAATCATGAACAAACCATTTATATAATAATAATAACTTTATTTGTATAGCACTTTTCAGAGGTTGCAGTTCAAAGTCATAAATGATTATTAAATCATTTATAACTATATTTGTATAACATTTACAAATTATTTATAACGCTATAGTTGATAATGAACTAATCATGAACAAAACCATTTATATACATTCATAAATTATTATTAAATCATTTATAACTATATTTGTATAACATTTACAAATGATTTATAATGCTATAGTGGATAATGAACTAATCATGAACAAAACCATTTACAACTGATTAGTAGATCATTTGTAAATGCACACGTTTAAAATTCGATCTGTTGGTCACTTTTTTCCACATGATCAACCTTATTTGTTCATTATTAGTGCAACATTTAATAATGATATCTAATGTGTAGTAACACATTTGTAGATGCTTTGAAAAATGGATATGAAAAAACTACTATACCTCCATTTATTTGTTCATGTTCAACAAATGATTTGTTAGACATTCATAAAAGATCTATAAATCATTTGCAGATGCTATTGTGTGCCCTAATCTAAAGTGAACACTATTCATCATTAACAAATGTGTAATACAGTTTGTTCATTATTTGTTGACTTTTAACTCACCTGTTATGAACGATCTGGCTTTTATGAATACAGACACGAGGCAAAGACCAGACGTGTCTTTTCATGTTTAACAAATGATTTGTTAGACATTCATTAAACATCTATAAGTCATTTGCAGATGCTATTGTGTGCCCTAATCTAAAGTGAACACTAATCATCATTTACAAATGTGTAATACAGTTTGTTCATTATTTGTTGACTTTTTCATCACATGTTATAAATGTTCTAGACAGCTTTCGGATCCACCCTTCTTTGTGACATCAAACAGTGACATAATTAGGACTATAGATAAATGCACATTTACACTCCTCACACTGACATGGTTTCTCTATATACTGTGTGGATTATTTTATGACTAACTAAAAGACTAAATGCTTTGTAACAGTCCTCACATTGACATGGTTTCTCTCCTGTGTAGACTCTTCTCTTCTGACTATCTGTATTGTACTTTTCTGATGTCATGAAGTATTCGGCCTAGGGGACCATGACGATGTTTTCTAGCAAGCCACTCATGCCACTCAATGACTGCCAGGTGGTCTTCAAGTGACTGCTCTGTGCGGTTCCCCCTGAGTCTCCACACCCTCTCCTTATATGTTCTCCACGCCCTTTCAATGTGCTGGGTGTGGGCCCCTGTTTCTGCATCTACGTAAGCTATACTGTGGTTCACTGTGTAATGCCGGTAGCCAAGCTGAGGCAAAGCATTTCTATAGGCTCGCCACTCATCACTAATGATGCTCGACCCCAGTGGCGGCTGGTGAATTCTTCTCCAGGGGGGGCGAAATTAATTAGTATCCCCCTCTATCTCTCCTTCTCTCTCTTTCTCTCTCTCTCACTCACACACAACGCGACGTGGAATCTATCTTACACAAGGAACTTCAAAAGATCAGACCTAGTAGTATGTGTAGTATATACCAAGAATAACTTCAGTATGAGTACAGGGCTGTACACATATTTTGCATATTGTTAAACGAGCCAAGGCTAGCTATTAAACTATCGATATGAATTGAAAATGGGGGACCCTGATGTAAACAAGACAAACGTCTTTCTCTGGTCTGCTTCCCCTTAACAATTGTGTGTATTGAGCCGTACTGTATTGTACCCATTCTGCAATCTGTTAAATGAAGTTTTCATTCATTCATTCAAACACAGACTTACCATCACAAGAGTTGAATGGTGCGAGATATTCAGCTGTCTAGTCCACAACAAGGCTAATCCACTTCTTTTAAATCCAAAAGAAACTACATATGTATATCTTGTAATTTTAAACAAGTTACCATTCATTGTCCGGGTGATTATGCCCCACCCGTGGCGAAATTCATTAGTTAGTTCCCCCTCACAACAACAGCATCGCTCTAACAGAGAGAGCGAGAGAGAGAGAGAGAGAGAGAGAGAGAGAGAGAGAGAGAGAGAGAGAGAGAGAGAGAGAGAGAGAGAGAGAGAGAGAGAGAGAGAGAGAGAGAGAGAGTTGAAGCCGCCTCGGTCCAGCAGGGCTTGATAAAGTGTATACTGTATGTCCACTGCCCAGACTGCATCCAGCCATATAGCTTGTTGTTGTTGTTGTTGTTGTTGTTGTTGTTGTTGTTGTTGTTGTTGTTGTTGTTGTTGTTGTTGTTGTTGTTGTTGTTGTTGTTGTTCTTACCGAAGTTACCGAACCAGCTAACTACTAGCAGACAACCACACAACTACTAGCAGAGCGTATTTCCTAGTAGCCCCTTGAGGCGATGTCACGTGCCACTCTCAGCCAATAGAGTGACTACATCGGGAACTCGAGCAAGCGCCCTCTGGTATCGTATTTGACAGCGCTATGTTGTACGTACGTATTTATTTATACGTATTTGCATTTTGCCCTGTGAGTTGTGCAATTACGGCGGAGCAGAGATGAGCGCCCATGAAAACGGAGTGGAGGGGGCTAGGCGCTGGGGGATGAATAGGCTGCTTCCTCCTCACGCAAATAATTCTTTCTTCTTCTTCTTTTAACCAGGGAGGGTGGCGCTCTAGCGCCCATTATGGACGAACCGCCACTGCTCGACTCTCTCTTCGCATGGTGAGCAATTAGTGGCACCAGTTCCCTCCTTGTTCTTCGCTCCACCAAGCGGAGCACAGGTTTCCCTGGCCTTTTCCCACTGTGCCGCACCCCCAGCATGCCGAAGACCCACTTCTTCCTCTTCCAGCCCCCAGCCATCCTGCCCCTTCCATACTGTGTTTCGGGGGGAAATGGCAAAACAAGAAAGAAGAGATTGACATTGATTCAGAAACATTTATGATGTGAGCAGAAATTGGAGGTAATTCATTTTCATTAATCATGATTGAATATACTGCATCCATATACTTTCAAAAGCATTCTGGCAGTCTGGGGTCCATTTAAACTCCCTAGAGGGACTAAGCAGGTTGGTGAGAGGGATAACCACAGTGGAGAAGTTTCTACAAAAACTCCTGTAGTAACCCGCCATGCCTAGAAACCGCCGCAGCTCCCGCCTGGTGGTGGGTGCCGGGAAAGCTGTAATAGCAGAGACCTTAGCTTCAACAGGGCGCACTTGGCCAAATGGTGACATGGTTATGATGACCAGCTTAATAATGTGCAATGGTTAATAGAAAGGTACAGGCTACTTGCCTTTCTTTTATATCTGAAGTGACTCTCATCGTTCATGACAAAGTGTCTTCTCCCCCGTATGTACTGTCCTTTTCTTCTTTTCAACTTCTCCATCGCCTTCACACAGGCCTGTCTCAGTCTATTTGACATTTTTGACAGGGTTGCTGAGGACCCAGCAATGTCATCCATGATGAGGTCAATCTGGCGTAACCTCAGTCCTTGGGAAAATCTAGAAATATATAGTAGAAAATGTGTTCCATCATAACCCAATAATTCAAGGTACAGTTAAACACAAGCCACATGGCCAATTACATATACATTTATTTCCCCCAAGGGTAATCTGCATGCCATTGGTGTGCTCAATACCTGGCTACACACATACAAACATTAAAACAGGTATTATTAGTCTAACCTGTACACAAATCTCAGCCAATTAAACAGGGAGATTTTTTATCTTGAGAAAATCGACTTGTGTCGAATTGACTTCCTCACTTCTTTCCCCTTGTGGATGTCCCGCCGACACTTCCTGGATTATACAAAGAGAAAAATAGGGTAATTAATGACATGGAGGCATTAATTAGCATGGCCAATACATGTACTACCCTATAGTACAGAGGTTAAGTACAAAAATTATCTGTTGAGGGCATGCCCTCTTAGAAATACAATACAACACATCAGAGTAGGCCTATGCCCGCTATGGACTACTAAAAGTTACCTGATTGATTGATTGATTGATTGATTGAAAACTTTATTAACAGATTGCAGAATGGGTACAGTACAGTACAGCTCAATACACACAATTGTTAAGGGGATGTGTTACGGTGGAGGTAGGTAGAATACAGTTTTGCAGAAAGGGAAAGGATTGGAGGAGGCAGAGACGGGGATTGAAGCTTGGAGAGGGAGTTTACTGTAGAATCCAGTGCAATACAAAGAACATACAGAAACTACTTAACAACCTGCTCAACAAAACAACAAACACTAATACTTACTATAGGAACATACAGAAACGACTTAACAACCTGCTCAACAAAACAACAAACACTAACACTTACTATAGGATGACAGCACAATACGGCGTGGACAGGAAAGGAGACAGGAGGAATGTCGCCACAAACATCTCAGCAACCACAGGCAATAAATACAGCTCCTAATTAACGTTAATTAGTAATGGACGACAGCTGGGGGGAGAAGGCATAAGAACTAATACAACAATCAACACAAAGGAACTAGAACTAGGCTATATAACACACAGAATCAGAGATACAAACACAGAGAACAACCTAAACAGCTAACAATTGTAATATCAACAAACAATGTAATGACAGCATACTGTTAAGGATATTTATCATTACAGCGTATATCGATTGTTTGTGACCACTAGAGGGTGGTAGACCAATGTTGGGTGGAGAGCCAATGTTGGGTGGAGGGCATTGCCCACTGTTAGGTGGAGGGCACTGCCCAATGTTACCATCCTGCCCAGTCCAGCCAGGACCGGGCCTATGATCGTGACAGTACCCCCCCCCCCCCCTCAACGGGGGGCTTCCAGACCTGGAAGGCATTAATTAGCATGGCCAATACATGTACTACCCTATAGTACAGAGGTTAAGTAAAAAAATAATCTGTTGAGGGCATGCCCTCTTAGAAATACAATACAACACATCAGAGTAGGCCTATGCCCGCTATGGACTACTAAAAGTTACCTGATTGATTGATTGAAAACTTTATTAACAGATTGCAGAATGGGTACAGTACAGTACAGCTCAATACACACAATTGTTAAGGGGATGTGTTACGGTGGAGGTAGGTAGAATACAGTTTTGCAGAAAGGGAAAGGATTGGAGGAGGCAGAGACGAGGATTGAAGCTTGGAGAGGGAGTTTACTGTAGAATCCAGTGCAATAGAAAGAACATACAGAAACTACTTAACAACCTGCTCAACAAAACAACAAAGACTAATACTTACTATAGGAACATACAGAAACTACTTAACAACCTGCTCAACAAAACAACAAACACTAACACTTACTATAGGATGACAGCACAATACGGCGTGGACAGGAAACGGGAAAGGAGACAGGAGGAATGTCGCCACAAACATCTCAGCAACCACAGGCAATAAATACAGCTCCTAATTAACGTTAATTAGTAATGGACGACAGCTGGGGGGAGAAGGCATAAGAACTAATACAACAATCAACACAAAGGAACTAGAACTAGGCTATATAACACACAGAATCAGAGATACAAACACAGAGAACAACCTAAACAGCTAACAATTGTAATATCAACAAACAATGTAATGACAGCATACTGTTAAGGATATTTATCATTACAGCGTATATCGATTGTTTGTGACCACTAGAGGGTGGTAGACCAATGTTGGGTGGAGAGCCAATGTTGGGTGGAGGGCATTGCCCACTGTTAGGTGGAGGGCACTGCCCAATGTTACCATCCTGCCCAGTCCAGCCAGGACCGGGCCTAGGATCGTGACAGTACCCCCCCCCTCAACGGGGGGCTTCCAGACCCCCGAAAACAACGTCCATAAGCAGGTGAGGGAGGAAGCCGGAACCCCGGAGAGGACCCAGGGAGAGGACCCGAAGAAGAGGGACCAGGAGGCTGAGCCAAAAACCCAGGAGGGGCATAGCAGCCAGGGGGGTTGAAAACGGGCGCAGATGCCCGGAGAGGGGGGGTGGGGACGGGAACAGAGGCCTGGGGAGGGGGACTGGACCTGGGAACAGAGGCCCGACGAGGAGGGGTGGGAACGGGCACCGAGACCCGGGGAGGGGGGCAGAACCTGAGAACAGAGGTCCGACGAGGGGGGGTGGGGATGGGCACCGAGACCCGGGGAGGGGGACTGGACCTGGGAACAGAGGCCCGACGAGGGGGGGTGGGGACAGGTGTAGAAGCCCGGGAAGGGGAGCTGGCCCCCGGGGTCGGATCCCGGACGAGAGGCCCTCCAGCCGCCGGACTAGGGACCGGTTCGGGAGAGCCGGAACGGAGGTGCGGCGGCGACAACTCCCGGAGCAGGATCCCACGCAGGCCCCGGCGAAGACCACGGCGAAGACCACGGCGAGGACCAGGACGCCGATCACGGCGCAGAGCAGGACCAGACGGGGAGCCAGGATCCGTCGAGGAGCCGGGAGCCGGCACGGCAGCCGGACCAGGTGTAGAGGCCGGGCAGGGCGTGGAGACCGGATCGGTCTCGGCGGCGAGGCGTGGTGTAGGATCCGGGGATGAGGAGCCAGGACCCGTCGAGGAGCCGGGAGCCGGCACGGCAGCCGGACCAGGTGTAGAGGCCGGGCAGGGCGTGGAGACCGGGCCTGTCTCGGCGGCGAGGCGTGGTGTAGGATCCGGGGATGAGGAGCCAGGACCAAGAGCAGAGGCTGGACTGGGCGTGGAAGCTGGACCAGCTGTGGAGGCCTTGCTAGCCATCCTAGCCTCTGGGGCTAGGCTAACTGTGGGCCCTGGACTCACTGTGGGAACTGTGCTAGCTGGGAATGCCTGGCTAGCTGCCGAGGCTAAGCTAACAGTCAGGGAGAGCCTAGCAGCTCCTGTCCTGATAGCCCTCCTAGGCCTGCTAGCTGCAGAGACCTGACTATCTTGGGACATCTGGTCCGTCTCAGTTACTAGGCTCACCCTGAACCTGGAGCCTAGTCTAGCAGTGAGAGTCTGGTTAGCTACTGTAGCGGGGCTAACAGGCGGAGCTGTGCTAACTGGGGACGGCCGATTAGCTATAGGGACGGAGCTAACGGGCGGAGCTATGTTAGCTGTGGACGTCTGGCTAGCTGTATGAGCGGAGCTAACGGGTGGAGCTGTACCAACTGGAGACGTCTGGCCATCTATAGTGGCGGAGCTAACAGGCGGAGCTGTGCTAACTGATGACGGCCAGTTAGCTATTGACACGAAGCTAACGGGCGGAGCTATGTTAGCTGTGGACGTCTGGCTAGCTGTATGAGCGGAGCTAACGGGTGGAGCTGTACCAACTGGAGACGTCTGGCCATCTATAGTGGCGGAGCTAACAGGCGGAGCTGTGCTAACTGGGGACGGCCGATTAGCTATTGGCACGAAGCTAACGGGCTGGTCTGTGTTAGCTGAGGACAGCAATATGTTCAGCCATCTCCCACATCGCTGGCTGCAGTGTCGGATTCTCCGTGGCGACCTGGTCGATCTTCCGGAGCAGGAACCCCCACTTGGCCAGTGAGTAGTGCTTCATGTCTCCGGCCATCAGGCTCTGGACGACCCGAATGGTATCGCTTGCCCTCTTTGCTGTATTCATTACTGGTGGCGACATTCTGTTACGGTGGAGGTAGGTAGAATACAGTTTTGCAGAAAGGGAAAGGATTGGAGGAGGCAGAGACGATGATTGAAGCTTGGAGAGGGAGTTTACTGTAGAATCCAGTGCAATACAAAGAATATACAGAAACTACTTAACAACCTGCTCAACAAAACAACAAACACTAACACTTACTATAGGAACATACAGAAACTACTTAACACCCTGCTCAACAAAACAACAAACACTAACACTTATTATAGGATGACAGCACAATACGGCGTGGACAGGAAACGGGAAAGGAGACAGGAGGAATGTCGCCACAAACATCTCAGCAACCACAGGCAATAAATACAGCTCCTAATTAACGTTAATTAGTAATGGACGACAGCTGGGGGGAGAAGGCATAAGAACTAATACAACAATCAACACAAAGGAACTAGAACTAGGCTATATAACACACAGAATCAGAGATACAAACACAGAGAACAACCTAAACAGCTAACAATCGTAATATCAACAAACAATGTAATGACAGCATACTGTTAAGGATATTTATCATTACAGCGTATATCGATTGTTTGTGACCACTAGAGGGTGGTAGACCAATGTTGGGTGGAGAGCCAATGTTGGGTGGAGGGCATTGCCCATTGTTAGGTGGAGGGCACTGCCCAATGGTACCATCCTGCCCAGTCCAGCCAGGACCGGGTCTAGGATCGTGACAGGGATGCAGACCAGAGAAAGACTTTCATCTTGTTTACATCAGGGTCCCCCATTTTCAATTCATAATGACATTTACCTACCATTCAAAACGGTCCACACAATGACTCCGTAGCTTCAGCTTCATTTTATGGTGACATGAACTGCATTTAACCTTGCGTCGTATGATCTTTTTCTTTTGCAGCCATTCAATCAGTTGTAGTGTTTTTTGGTAGCTTTTTCCCCCTCTATCATCTCTCTCAATTTACTGGCTAAACCAGGCATTTTAACAGCTCACAAGAATCCTCTTCAAGTTAAATGGTACCGTACACCGCCCCTCCATGCATGGATATAATAATGGACTGTCCCGCCAGGAAACTGCTAACTCCCACAAGGCACTGGCAGGGGTGCGTTCAAATGCAGGCAAGTTCTTTGTGAACATGTTTGCATTCAACATAAACAGATGGTCTGGATAATCATATTTTGGATGTTGTCCTGCTAGCTAGAACATAACGTGCTGCAACCCAACTTAACGTTAGATGCAAGTGAAAGGACCTCCGGTATTCAAATAATTAATTAAATCATACAATTCACAGTTTGAAATAGTTTGCTTAACATTTGCAAACTTGAACGCACCCCTGTTTGACGTGTCATATACACGCCCGTCTTTATAGACTCTGATTTTAGCGCTTGTAACGTGTGGGCAAAGCATGATCACGATGGAAGCCAGAAAAAGGACATATTCTAATCCTAGTACGCGATCCTCGACTGTCGAGGATGCGGAAGGAGCTGGCAACAGTGCACTGAGCGTAGGTAAGCTACAGTACACAGCACTAAATTCACGTTGGCTGGCCAACTTACTTAGTTATTACTTACTTAAAATGTACCTTGCTAAATCTAGTACTAGCTAGCTATCAAGCACATGCAAACATCTGCTGTAGCTAGTTAACTAACGTTAGCTTAAAAAGCTATTAGCTATAGGCTATCAATCAATGTATGGCTATATAGCCATTATCAAGAGTTCAAGTTCAAGAGTTTTATTCATCACATACATACCAGGGCATACAGTGAAATGTGGTGCATTTATCAGTTATCAATACTGATACAAGTACAACACGACATGATAGTTTTGCTAATCCAGGAAGTTAAACTTTCTGACCCAAACGAACATTCTATTGTGCTAGTCCAATGGTAAGATGCCAAAAACTGTACCGTGCCCAGATTATGTTTACATTTACATTTGAACTACATTTAGATGTAGTGTTTACATTAGATACACTATACGACTAAGGTACCCATGTACATGTCAAAATACTTCCCAAAGGTCAGTGAATACCACAACCACTACACCAGAGGAAGCTCAACAAATCATTTTAAACCCAGATTCGGCTCAAACAAGGGACTAAACACGTTTCGCAATTATGCCACATCAATGTGGAAGGCCCTACCCAAAGCTGTAAAGGAATGTGAATCCCTACCCACATTCAAAACCGCTCTTAAAGAGCACCTACGGGAGGCTGCAATTCGAAACTGGCTACCGTAAATGCCCAAAACCCCCACCACCTCCTAATAGACAGTCTCCTCCCCACCGCATGTATATATTCCCTCCCCGCCGTATGTATATTTCTCTCCCACCCACCCACCCCCTCCTAAAGTACAGTCCCCTTCCCATCATATGTATATACTCTGTCAGGATCTAGGGGTAACAGTACTGTATATTTGAATACCGTTTATGTCACAAATGTATCAGTACTAAATACCTATTATGTCCCTATGCCATAAATGTCATGTATGTTGTGTATGTCATAAATGTCTATATGAATTGAAAATGGGGGACCCTGATGGAAACAAGACAAACGTCTTTCTCAGGTCTGCATCCCCTTAACAATTGTGTGTATTGAGCCGTACTGTATTGTACCCATTCTGCAATCTGTTAAATAAAGTTTTCATTCATTCATTCATCATTTGTAAATGTTATACAAATATAGTTATAAATGATTTAATAATCATTTATGAATGTATATAAATGGTTTGTTCATGATTAGTTCATTATCTACAAATACCTTATAAATGTATTATAACAGGGTGTTATTATAAAGTGCTACCAGAGCAGTTCAATAAAGAGTTTTACGATAAACAACATTTTGATAAAGAGCGTTGCGATAAAGAGTATTACGATAAATAACGTTATGATTAAGAACATTATGATAAAGAACATTATTATAAAGAGCGTTGCGATAAATAGTTTTACGATAAAGAACATTACGATAAAGAACGTTATGATAAAGATCAATAACATTTTTCTTTTCAGATTGTATGGGCCACATTTTTTATATGTGCCCATCATAGTTCATGTTTCACAAAAAAACCTGTAAAATCGAATTCCGATTTTGTGTTTTTATTCCCTTTAAACTGTTATTACACATTCTTACACATACATTTATGTTGAACAACTGAGATATTGATGCAGATAGAGTAACCAAGGAAAAAAACACTTACTCCTATGACATTCTTTGACAGTTTTATAGCCCAAAATACAAAAAATATCCAGGCGGAATTCTATAATGGTACTGTAGGTAACAAAGGGTTTTAAGGATCGGGCAAAAATGGGGTTCGTTTTTTGTTCTTTTGGACTTCTTCGTCTTCTTGTGTCACCTTCCCCAGTGCTCAGTGCCCGTCTGGGATCGATTTCCATTATTTGGACAATGATAATTATGACCTGTGTTGTTATTGTAGGAGACAGACTCTCCGTCTCCCCTCTTTAATGAGAGACCAAAAGGTCTCTTTCCCTCTCTTTGATGTAGATCACATATCCTAAGTTCATATAACCCTATTGTGTTCAACACTCCATCCTTCCTCTTTTTTTTTTTTTACTTAAATATTTTGTTTCAGTTTTGAAACAACATAGACAATACACTTCAACATACAAAACTATAAAGACATAATATCAAAAAGAAATAAAATTTTAAAACAAATAGACAAAAATGAGAAAAGAAAAAAGGGTGACATGGGTCCTTCGGTCCATTCTATTTTTACATTGTTTATTTACCATTTACCATATTTTCCATTTATTTTCTTGTTTCCTTTTCATTCTTCTGTGATGTTGTTCCTTTTCTTCCTATATTCCTCCCACTTTTCCCATTTTGACTCAAATTTCTCCTCTTGCAGCCTCAGCATATGTGTGATTCTCTCCATTTCCTGTATCCCCTCTATTATCTCTGTCCATTGTTCCTTCGTCTGTGCTTCTACCCTGTACCACAGTTTAGTCAATGATTTCTTGGCTGCTACTAATAGTATCTTAATCAAATATTTGTCTTCTCCCTGAATGTCTTTCTGTGACAAGTTCCCTAGGTATAGTAGTTGACCTGTCTGGGGTATTTCATATCCTACTATTTCATTTATTATCTCTCCTATCTCTTCCCAATAGTTTCTTATTTTCTGACATTCCCAGAATATGTGTGTGTGGTTCGCTACTTCTTGCCCACATTTTCTCCAACATGGCTCTTGTGTTGGCGTGTAATTACCCGGTATTTCTGGTGTTATAAAGAATCGAATTATGTTTTTCCACCCAAACTCCCTCCATATCCTTGATCCTGTGGTTGATTGTTGTATCTTACATGTGTTATACCATTCCTCCTCTGTTATCTCTATTTCTAATTCTTTCTCCCACTTTTCTTTTATATACAATGTTGTAATTTCCTTACTGTCCATTATGTAAGGGATAATGTATAGCTACGCGGTCATTGTCACAAAATAATTGACCGACACAGAGTTTAAAAAACCGAGGCGCAGCGCAGAGGTGTTTTAAACGTCAGTGAAGGTCAATTATTTTGCGACAATGATCGAGTATAGCTATACATTATCCCGCTTATTACATGGCTAACTTACTAACAAATATACCTAATTCATTGTACACCATCCATCGACAAGACGAGATCCAATGCAAACGCAGTTGTTCTGTGGCTCTGTCAGCCCAAATAAAGTGATTATTATTATCGGCAGTCGGCAGGTCTGTGGTCTGATTGCAGTGCACTGATGACTGAGTGCATCTGTGCATATGCTGAGCAGCACTGATACAGTGTTGTAGTGGGCTTGATTGCGAACAGCTGCGCACATCGGTCATTATTGCTTGGCAGAGGTCCGTTATCATGTGATAACGGACCTCTGACGCGCGCTATTGACCAATCACAAGCAAGCATTTCGGCGATTGTGAAAACGCCATGTAATAATGCCTGATATAGTGCTGATATAACCCTCCCCTTCCTTCCTTCATATGATTTTACCATTACCTTAATTACCCCATTCTGTTTTTTGTCTCTGTCTTGTTTTATTTCTTTGTTATAGTAAACTCTAATCTGTAAATATCTAAAGTGGTCTCTATTCTCTAGTCCGAATCTTTCTTTAAATTGTTGTAGAGTCTGCATCTCCCCTCCTTCTATCATTGTATTGCTGTTATCCCCCCCCCCCCCCCCCCCCCCCCGTTCCCATCTTTTGAACCCATGGTCGTCTATCCCTGGTTTGAATTTGTTGTCGTGTGTTATCCATCTCAGTATCTTGGATTCTTTTTCTAGCTTGTATTTCTTTACTATTGTGTTCCATATGTCTATAGTGAATTTGGTAATTGGGTCTAGTAGTTGTTCCTGTCTTCTGAACAGCTCCCTATCTCCTATTAGTGCCTGCACTTTGAATCCCTCTCTTTTGGTTTCTATGTCATTCCAATTGGATTCATAATTCACATTGCACCAGCATGCTACTGTCCTAAGCTGTGCTGCATAGTAATAGCCTTCTAAACTGGGTACTGCCATTCCTCCTTTCTCCTTTGGTAGTTGTAGACTCACATATCTGATCCTTGGTCCTCCCCCCCCCCAAATGAATCTTGATATCTGTCTATCCCATTCCCTGAATTGTTTTTGTGGTATTAATATAGGTAAAGACTGAAATAGGTATAATAACCTTGGTAATATGTTCATCTTAATGATTTCGATCCTTCAGCTGACATCTAGGGGCATTACTGTCCATCTTTCTAGGTCTCTCTTGATTTTCTGATTAATCTGTGTATAGTTTGCCTCATATAACCCCTCCACCCCTCTTGTAATGTTCACCCCTAAGTACTTGATCCTGTCCATGTCCCATTTAATTTTGTATTTTTCTTTGATCTCTATCGTTGGAGTGTAGTTCAGTGCTAAAGTCTGTGTCTTCGTCACGTTGAGTCTATACCCTGAGTAATATCCATATTCTGTGAGTAAATCCATCAGTGTCGGAAAGCTTGTGTCTGGTTGTCTCATATATACTATCACGTCGTCTGCGAACGGTCCCAATTTATGTTCTGTTCCCCTTATCTCCACCCCTTTGATGTCTTTGGTCTGTCTAATTAGTTGAGCCAGTGGTTCGATGAATACATCGAAGAGCGTCTGCGAAAGACAACAACCCTGTCTGGTAGCTCTCTCTAGTTTAATCCTGTCCGCCAGACTGCCATTTACCTTAATACTTGCCGTCGGTTCTCTATATAATGCCCTAATTGTTTTCATAGCGTTTTTGTCTAATCCAAATTTCTCCAATACTTTATATAGAAATATCCAGCTTACACTGTCGAATGCTTTTTCTGCATCTAGGCTAACTAATACTGCACTTCCTCCTTCCTTTTGTATCTCCTCTACTATCTGCACCGTCTTCCTTATATTATCCTGTTTCTGTCTTCCTTTAATGAATCCGGTCTGGTCTTCGTCTATAATATCTGTCATAAATGTCTCAAATCTTTTGTCTATTATTGATGTATACATCTTGTAATCTACATTAAGTATGGACACTGGTCTGAAACTGCTAAATAGTTCTCTATCTTTCCCTTCTTTTGGAATTGTAGTAATTATGGCTTCTTTCTATGAGGGTGGCATTGTGCCTTCTTTCATTGTGTGTCTGAATGCTGCTTCTAATATGGGGCTCAGTTCTTGTCTAAAAGTTTTGTAGAATTCAGAGGGGAATCCGTCGCTACCTGGGGACTTACTGTTCTTTGCTTTACTGATCGCATTCCCAACTTCCTGTTCTGTAATCTCTGCGTTTAATATTTCATTCTGTTCCTTCCCTATCGATGGTAGATAAAAATTTTCAAAAAAATTCTCTATCTCCTCTTCTCCTGCCGCTATCGGTTGTGTGTATAGTTTCTTATAGTATTCTTCAAATGTCTTCTCTGTTTCAGCTGGTTCTCTTAGTATTTTGTTTGTGTTCGTGTCCCTTATTGTGTGTATTGTGTTCAGTTTTTGTTGTGTCCTGATTCGTCTAGCTAAAAGTCTGGTCGCTCTCGGTCCTCCTTCATGTCTGTTTCATGTATCTAGCTTTCTTCTCTATTTCTGTCAGCAGTTGTTTATTTATCTTTCCTCTAACTTCCTTTACCACTCTAAGTGTCTTTTGGTTCTTTGAGCTTTGGTGTTCTTTCTCTAATTATTTCAGTTTCTTTATCAAGTCCTGGTATGTCTCTATTCTGGCCTTCTTGAGTAATTCCGTCTTTGCTATCAATTTTCCCCGTATTACTACCTTTAGTGCATCCCATAAAATGTTTGGGTCTACCTCTCCATTATCATTTTCTTCTCTGTATCTAATTATGTCTCCTTTTACTTCGTTAACCAAACCTTTGTTATTTAATAGTCCTACGTTCAGTCTCCGCCTACTTTTAAGATTCACTGTCAGATATATTGTGCTATGATCTGATATGTCGGTTACCCCTATCCTGCAGACTTCTACCCTGTATCTGTCCCCTGTTGTCATGAGAAAATGGTCTATCCTTGAATATGTTGTGTGTGAATGCGAATAATGTGTGTATTCTCTATCTAGTGTGTGCATTGCTCTCCATATGTCCATGATTCCTAATTCTGCCATTTGTATATTCATATATTTGCTAATGTTTGTCCTCCATTTCTTTGTGCGTGTCGTGTCTATGTCATAGTTCAGTACTACATTAAAATCTCCTGTACAGGTTCGGACCCCTTCCCCTTCCATCGCTATGATATCAAAGATTGTTTCAAATAGATATTTCTCACTTTCTGGTGGAGCATACACATTCACTAGTGTTACCATTTGACCTTCCATTTTCCCCTTGACCATTAAATACCTCCCCTCTTTATCCCTTATTTCCCTGATCATTTCAAACGTCACTGTGTTCTTAATTAGTATAGCTACTCCTCTTCTTTTTTGTATTTAATTTTTTTATAATTTTTTAAACAAACACATAAACAAACATGACAACACAAGATTAGATATACAAGCATTAATTAACAGTGCACATCCAATGAAATCACCATTTAGATAAATGTCTTATACAAGCTACTCCTCTTCTAAGGTTCTGTTTAAAATAACTATAAAACAAATTCCCATACCTGAATCTCTTCAGATTTTCATGTTCTTGTGATATTAGATGTGTTTCTTGTAAGACGATAATCTGCGCCTCTTCTTTCTTAAGTTTCGTCATCATCTTACTCCTTTTGATCGGACTATTCATACCATTAACATTCAACTACATCATTTTGATACCCTTAACTTCTGTCATATTTCTTTTCCAAATGTTCTCCCGTTCTACCCATGTCACATAAAATAATATTTGTGGTTGTAGCCTCTGCTATCCCTGTCTGATTTACATACATATAACCATAATAAACATTAACATCAACATTAACACTTGGTACTTCCATGGTAGTAGAGGGTCTCAGTCGTATCCCTCTTTCCCCCGCTGGCGGGTGGGGAGTAGTGGCTCTCCTAGTGAGAGGGCTCCCCCTAGTGGCTAAAAGATGTGCACTATACATGTCCAACTTGTTCTGTGTGCGACCTCCGAGCTCCCGGTCAAAAGCTCTGCATTAGTCACTTTCATGTTCCCGTCTATTTGTATTATGTGTCACGTGTAATCCTGTGGTTCTTTCATGTCCGTCTCAATATATCTCTTGAATCTCCATGTCCTTTTTTATAACTTTTGGTATAATTATCTCGTATGTACTTTACCATCTTCTCATTGCATAAGTCATTCTCATGTTTACATTTACTTGTATTGTGTGTGTCACATGCAGGGCCGTAGCTAGGGTTTAGAAATTAGGGAGGTCCATTTATTTTTTTGGCCCAGACCGGCCCACTATAATCGGTCGGACACCACCCACCAGTACACCATCCTTACGGTCCCCTTAAATATGCGTACCTACTGTACTATTCCCCCCCCCAACCCATTACAAAGCTGGGTAGTAAGTGCCATGGACAAGTGGACCAGTGTACTCACTCGCTCTTGGCTGAATCTTGTTTTGGGTGGTGATGTAAAAACACCTGCATCATAGCAGGCTCAGGATGGGCAACGTAGTCTATAGCCTGTTCATCCCTGTCTCTCTCCTCCACAACCTGGCTTGACTAGACATAAGGAGAGAGATGATTACAATTAACTGGTACATTCAGGTCCAGAATTGTTGGAATCCCCTGACAAAGATGTGCAAAAAGCTGTACAATTTAAACAATACCATACTGGTAATGAGAAAATAGTTGTTTATTCAATGAATGCATGGAGCAGTTCCATCTTATTTCATTTGATACTAACTACTCAGTTCATACAGATTTAAAGTATTCAAATATCAATGATGAATATTGCATAAGGTTTACACAGTTAATAGATCACCTTCTTGTTTTATATTCATCTTATATGGCAATTAAATCAATGGTGTGTTTGTTTGGGGAGTTTGACCTATGTGCCTACCACGTGAAGGTGCATGATCAATGGACAGCACAAAAACAATTTGTGTAGGTGGAGACTAGAGCTACCACAGATAGTAATAAGTTATTAAGAGTAAGTAATCCATACCATGTATATCCTAATAGTTACCTTATTACCATACTTGGCTGAAAACAAACTTTGCTGCCTGTTGTGAATGTGTTTTTCCCTGTAGGCTAATACATAAGTAGGCATACATTTTTGCAGTTGAGGAAAAATTTGCAGTTGAGTAGGCTATAATGTGCTGTGTTTTTATGTCTTCCATCGAGGACCACCTTGGAAATAAGTGTTAATGCTTGTTAATGAATGCTTTTAGGTGATATCCTCAGGAATACAAATTGGTCAAGATCATTTGTTTTTATGATGTGTTTTTAATTTCCAAATAAATCTAATCAAATAAAAAAGCAGTTTTTGCAGTTGAGCTACTGGTGTTGTATATTATACAGCCTTTTCATGCATCTTTATCAAGGGAACCCTTATCCTAATGATTTAAAAAATAATATTATGATGATACGATATGGACCTAGTAGTTGGGTCATCTGTGGCACTTCGTTTCTCAATGGATTTTTTAAAAAGGCGGGGGAAATTTGTGAGAGACCAAAATCCAAAATGGCTGCCGTGGAAATTAACTTTTTAATGGTTTGACCTACAATGATGCCCAATACATGGTACCAGCCCCCTCTCAGTCATGTACCAGCCCCTCTCAGTCATGTACCAGCCAGCCCCTCTCAGTCATGTACCAGCCCTCTCTCAGTCATGTATACCAGCCCCCTCTGTCATCTACCAGCCCCCTCTCAGTCATGTACCACAGCCCCATCTGAGTCATGTACCAGCCCCCTCTCAGTCATGTACCAGCCCCCTCTCAGTCATGTACCAGCCCCCTCTCAGTCATGTACCAGCCCCCTCTCAGTCATGTACCAGCCTCCTCTCAGGCATGTACCACAGCCCCATCTCAGTCATGTACCATAGCCCCATCTCAGTCATGTACCACAGCCCCCTCTCAGTCATGTATACCAGCCCCCCTCTCAGTCATGTATACCAGCCCCCTCTCAGTCATGTACCAGCCCTCTCTCAGTCATGTACCAGCCCCCTCTCAGTCATGTACCAGCCAGCCCCCTCTCAGTCATGTACCACAGCCCCCTCTCAGTCATATACCACAGCCCCCTCTCAGTCATGTACCACAGCCCCCTCTCAGTCATGTACCAGCCCATCTCAGTCATGTACCAGCCCCCTCTCAGTCATGTACCACAGCCCCCTCTCAGTCATGTATCAGCCCCATCTCAGTCATGTACCAGCCCCCCTCTCAGTCATATACCTGCACGACTGGCGGGGGGGTGCTTAGTAAGAGATGTGATTGGGCCAGCCCAGTGTCAGTCAGTACCAATGGGCCGATGTCTCAGCCTAGTAGTGGGCCGGTCGTTGACAAAAAAATTTAAAATTAAAATTAAAATTAAAAAAAAAAATTATATAAAAAAAAATTATATAATTTTTTTTTTTTTTTTAATAGTTACAAATAGTTACCGAGGTCCGGACCTCGGTGACCTCATAGCTGGCTATGGCCATGGTCACATGTATACCAGTCTAATGTGTATTGTACTTATCCTTCTTGGATCACGTGTCCCCTCTCATCTCCTCTCTGCTCCCCATCCCCGTGTCTTTTCGTCGTTCTTCTCAGTTGATCCCCATTGAATCAGTTCAGATCTCCTTCACCTTCCCGTCCTCCTCTCCTCATCCTCGTCCCTCGACCCTGGTCCATCTTCTCGCCTTCTCCAACCTCTGCATCAGTGTCAGTCTCTCTTCTTCTCCTCCCGGCACCTTCCATCCTCTCCGGTTCATGTCCCTCGTCGCTTCCCGCACGTCGTTGTACACCTTGATGCCTTCTTTCCAATGGACCTTCAGCGTGGTCATTGGTGATTGAAATCTGATTCCTTTCTCTTTCAAAGTCTTTTTTATCTGAACATAGCTCCGACATTTTACAGCCACCTCTGTTGAATAGTCATGGTGTTACGATTAGGGGGAGAACAGAACCCAGTAAGCAGAAGGATGGAGGAGCCCCAGAACTACAAAATGACAGAGAACGAGACGGTGGTTGCTCTTCACAAAAGGTGGTGTTCTATTTATTTCGGAACCAAGAGAGAGCAAGACTAAACTACAAATAACAAAAGAACATAAACGGTGCAGCAGTGCTGGTACTAGTGAAACAGAACTTGAGAATACGGAAAATAACAGCAAACAACAAAACACTACACTTACTCAGAATGACAACACAGTGCAACATGACGAGGGCAGGAACGGGGAGGAACAGGAAGTATGTCGCCACACAGAACAGAGGAAGAAGACATACTTAAATACTAGGCTAATTATAATTAAAGACACCTGGCAAGGCCAGTCCAAAAACACAGAAACAATTAAACACCAACTAGACTAAATCAATACACAACAACAACAAAGGCAATATCACAAACAACAACCAGACAAGGGGATAACCATTAAACAAGGAAAGGAAAAGCCCAGGACAACAAACATAAAGCAATTAAATCAACTATTCTAAAGAAACACAAAATGGTGGCTTGCCTCATCTGGCCCATCTGATTTTTGCGACTAGAGGGAGCTAGGAGATCAGGTAGGAGACCACAGTCAGGGGGTAGGAGACCAGTGTCAGGAGGAAGGAAATGTTCACTGTTCCTCTCATAACCGGACCAGCCAGGGCCGGCCCTGGGGACATTACACATGGTCGAAGGTTATCCTCTGCCCCTCCACCTCCATCTTCATCTGCCAGGCTGCTCTGAGAATGTTTTCTTTGACTTCGAATTTCAAGAAATTAACTATAACTGCTCTTTGTGGTCTGTTTATCTGTGGCTTCGGCGCTAGGGCCCTGTGTGCCCTTTGAATCTCTATCTTGTCGAGGTCTGTCATTTCCAATTCTTCTCGAATTAGGTTGTCTACATATTTGGTCATCGAGTCTCCTTCTATCCCTTCTCTCAGTCCCCATAGTATTTCTCCTTGACCTCCCCTCCAAGTCTGTTAGCTTTTCTCTCAACATGTTTTGTTGTTCGAGCGTCGCCATTAGAATTCTTTGTATTTCTGTATTCCATTCCTCCATTTCAGCTGTCCTGTCTTCTAACATCCTTATGTCTTTCTCTGTAGTTTTCCATCAATTGTCTCAAGTCTCTTATTTATTTCTTCTCTGAGCTCGTCCTGACCCTTCTTTAATTCTTCCCTGAGTCTGTCGATATTGTTCTGGATGTTCTGCGTGTTAGCGTGGATGCTAGTCTGTATGCTAGCTTGTAGCTCCACTACCCAAGTGGGCACCTCTGCTCTGTCGCCTTGCGTCATGCTAGCTTGAATTACCTCCTGCGTCACCTCCTCGTGTCGATAACTTTCCTCCTGTGCTTGTATCTCTTCTGGGGTCGCTTTTCTTTCGCTTTTTCTCGTGTTCATCCTTCCTTTTCTCTTATATCATTGAATTGTCACTTTTTATTTTGTTTTAGATATTTTAACTTCCTTTTTCGTTGTTCTTTGACCGGGAGCTCTTTACAATGGCCGTCTACCCGAACATCTCAAACCGGAAGTCCATCCTTCCTCTCTTAACACCTCACCCCATCCCAATTCCCCCCCTCCCCTCACGGAGAACCCTCCCCCTCTCCCCCCACGGAGCCAGAACACCTCACTTTCCATATCAACCAACCCCGACTGCCCCCCTCTCCCCTCCCGGAGCCACATGTCTCACACCTTCGGCAAATGTACCTCAAACACTGGACCCACCCTCTCTCTCTTGTGTATAAAATGTGTTCAACTCTGTTTATCGGGAGCTCTCTGAGGATACGTCCAGCCAGTATCCACTTTGAGTCATATATTGATTGATTGATTGAAAAGTTTATTAACAGATTGCAGAATGGGTACAGTACAGTACAGCTCAATACATACAATTGTTAAGGGGATGCAGACCAGAGAAAGACTTTCGTCTTGTTTACATCAGCGTCCCCGATTTTCAATTCATCATAACATATATGACATACATGACATACAGATAGACAGTACTGCTACATCTATACATTTATGACATATCAGATTTGCAAATACAGTACTGGGTTAGGACATTTGTAGGGGCCAGTTTCGAATTGCAGTCTCCCGTAGGTGTTTTTTGAGAGTGGTTTTGAAAGTGGGTAGTGATTCACATTCCTTTACAGCTTTGGGTAGGGCGTTCCACATTGATGTGGCATAATTGCCAAACGTGTTTAGTCCCTTGTTTGAGCCGAATCTGGGTTTAACATGATTTGTGGAGCTCCCTCTGGTGTTGTGATCGTGGTATTCACTGACCTTTGGGAAGTATTTTGACATGTACATGGGTACCTTGGTCGCGTAGTGTATCTTGTAGACCAGGCCCATTGCAAGTTGCTGTACTCTGTCGTCTACTCTAAGCCATCCTAGGTTGTCAAAGTGGGCAGGGGTGAGGTGGGTTCTAGGAGTCAGGTCAAGCAGTAGTCTGACTAGCTTGTTTTGAGATGTTTGTAATTTGTTTTTTAGTGCCTTTGAGGTGCTTTGGTACCATGAGGTGCAAGCATAGTCGTAGTACCCTTGAATGAGTGCTCCTGCCAGAGTCTTCAGGGTATTCTTGTTTACCAGAGAGGAGATCCGGTACAAGAATCGAGTTTGTTGGTTGACTTTTTTTATTACATTGGATGCCATTTTGTCACAGGAAAGATTAGCCTCTAGGATGGAACCCAGGTAGGTAATTTCATCTTTCCTTGTGACAATATTGTCACGCACTGTAACCGAGAAGCCGTCGGTCTTGCTGAGTTTGTTATTTGAACCGAAGAGAATGAACTCTGTTTTGCCCATGTGTAATGGTAGTTTGTTGTCGGCGAGCCATATGCAGATTTTGCCTAGTTCCGAGCTGAGGGCTTTTTCAACCTGTAACTTGTTCTTGTCAGAGACCAGCAGGGCTGAGTCGTCCGCAGTCACAGTTGCAGTCACAAGCTGACGAATAGTAGCGGTCCTAGTATGCTTCCTTGTGGAACACCACAGCTCACTGTGAGGGGGGGGGGGGGTAGGGTACCGTTTACCTCCACCATCTGTTCTCTCCCCTCCAGGTAGGATTGTATCCAGCTCACTGATAGACTATCAAAACCAATTGCTTTTAGCTTGTCAATCAGAATGGTGTGATTGACAGTGTCGAAGGCCTTTTGTAGGTCCAGCATGACCATGCCGCAGTATTTGCCCGCGTCCACCTCTTGTTTGATGTGGTCGTTCAAATAGAGAAGGCATGTGTCAGTGGAGTGGGATGTTCTGAAGCCAGATTGGAATTCATAGATTAGATATTTTTCCGCGAGGTACTTTTCGATCTGTTCGTATACTATTTTTTCCATGACTTTCGAGATGGATGTAAGGATAGAAACAGGGCGGTAGTTGCCTGGGTCTAATTTGCTGCCCTTTTTGTGCAGGGGTGTTACTCTCGCAATTTTGAAGTCGTTGGGGACGTATATAGTAAATCTTGCAGTGTTAATTTGACACTGCAAGATTTACTGTGTATTTGGGTATAATAAACCTGTGTTTAACCAAGTCTATATTTGACTTGATCCGGTTATATTCTCCTACACACTATCATTGAATCATATGAATTCAATATATATATATTTTTTTATTCTTAAAAAAATACATAATTATGTTATTAATATATATATATATATATAACAATATCAATAACAATATCAACACAATGCTTATTTTTTTCTACTTTTTCTCCCCCTTTTTTCTGTGATTTTTCCCCTATCCCAATTTCCTCTCGTGCCAATTCTCCCTCCCCTGTCCTGATCGTTGCTCGCATGTGCCCCCCACTGGCCGGTCGTAGGGAGGATAGAAGCCCATCATATGTCCCCTCCGATACATCTGGAGGCAGCCAGTCACTTCTTTTCACCGGCCAGCGCGGACTCTCATTGGCGAGGAGTAACTCCGCCATTTTCCTCTCTTTAATAACAATACATTTTATTTGGACGCGCCTTTCAAAACACCCAAGGTCACCTTACAGGGCATAAGAACAGAACAATCAGGATTAAAACAATGATCTTGGCAAAAGTGTCAGTGGAGTTAAAAACAAGACAAACAATGTAAACGTATGAAATATAAAACAGTGGCACACAGGGTGCAGTTATAGTGAGTATGCCCAGTAAGCAAGGCAGTTAAAAGACAAGGTTAAGAAAAGAATAAGATAAACAACAAGAAGTATAAAAAACAGTGCTGGGCAGGGACCCTGACCAAGCTGTAGGAGTCGCTGTTTACAACGACCAGACTACCACCCTTCGACTCCCCTCCCGCTAACTCTGCCAATTGAGTCAGTATGACGGCCGGCCCAAGCCGGAGGCAACGCTGACAGCCGGATTCGAGACCGGTGTCTCTTGCATTGGTGACGAGCGCAATGTCCGCTGCGCCACCCAGCCGCCCCTATATCAACACAATGCTTAAAAAGCTACAAATACTAATGGAAAAACCTATAATCATTAACATGTCCATTTTGGATAACAGAGGACATGTCCTGGGTAACAGAATATGTTTGTTATCCATGCAGGACATATTGTTATCCAAACATCAACACAATTATGCCCAAGTAGATAATACATTTTTGGCACATTTCTATACTGCCGGGGCATTACCCAAGAAGGCCAGTTTAGTACTTTCGAGCTTAATAGCTCCTTAAATGGTAATTTCATCAAATTAATACTCATATGAGTAAGTAAAGAGGGGAGAGTTGAGTAACATAATTGTTACAAAGGGTCAGACTAAACCGAATATATATATTTATTGCTTGATATCCCTTGTATAATATTTGTATATCGTTTGATATCCCTTGTATATTATTTGTATATATACACGGAATATCCCTTTACCTGGGTACAAACCAGAGTAATATTCGCTCTCCTATTGGACAGCGACCCCTAGGCGCCAACGACCAAGCCCCCAACGGCAAGTTCAAAGGCAACTCCGGGCATGTCTCAACATGTCCAGAGTCTGGGCAGTAATACGAGACAGAACTGAGGTTGGCACTAGATAATTTACCTTACGTATAAATACGGCGCAGGTGTAAACAGCAGCACTTCGTTCATTACTAGTAAAGCATTCACCACGAGACAACGTGCAGTGAAGTGAGCAACTTTGCCTCTAAATAGAGCCTTGAGAACCGCGTGCGAATAGATTGCTAAAGTGTCAGAGTTTAACGCAGTAACGTTGAGTTCGACTTATTCTAATGTGAAGTAATAGTCTATCATTTATAGTGTATCGTGCGGCTACCGTTCTTCAGTGACCAGCATTACCACCGGTTCGTCGTGTATATAGCTAGTGCACTTATCCAGGCTGGGCGGCCTAAACTCGTGCCCCCACCCGAGGAGTCCTAGACGAGAACCGTTGGATATGTACACCGGAGAACCTACACCGGCGACTGCAGAACCATTTCTGGTTGGATTATATTGCTTTGGGACCGTGACTGCTGGAGCAGAGAACCGTCGACCCCACTGTCGTTTGGGATCTACCCCCCGTGAGGATCATCACTCGAGCCCGCCTCTAGGAAGAGGCTGGCTAGCTGTCTTCCATGCTGTCGAGCATACTGGATTATAGCTGTTGCTTTGTCTACTGATCAAGGGAGTACATGCACTGGCTCCTGTATCTGGAGCCTCGTTATTCCTCGTTGACCCAGACTTTGTACCCGAACATACCTCTACCCCGGCCGGCCTTACACCCGGAGGGAACCCCCCAGTGTCTCCAGCTGGTACTAGTGTGCCCTATGTAATTGCTATACCACAGGTGGCGTCAGTTTAGACCCATCCTAGTATTCATACTATTCTCATTGACTTACGCTCTTGACTTACTTTACGTGTGTTCTTCGCCATACAAGCGCAAGCCTAATTCTCAATCTGTAACCTAACGTTGCTTAGTAATAATAAATACCCTCCAAATAGTACTTTATGTGTCAATGCCGTATTCTTGTGTGGGTGTTCACCATATATATTCATGTACTGTATGGCCAGTAATTAAAGTACATAACTAGTAGTGGTTTAATATATCATACTCTTTAATACAGTCAGGGAATTGTACCCCTCAGTTACAATAATGTAGTGTTTTTTAATGGTTATTTATATTTACATTATAAATATGCTTTGGACACCAGAATTGACACGCCATATCTTTGACCCACCTGCAGATTCTTCCTGAGCAATGTGAGAAGGGTCTAGGGCTGTCGAATATTTTATATTCTATATATAAAGCCCCGTTTGGAAATACTTGTGGAACCTCTAGACAAGGTTGTATGCAAACGATGTAAATTACAGCTGGGCTACGTTATTTTTTATGCTAACGCTATTTTCGGAGTCCTAGCATGAAGCCTACTTTTCAGTTTTATGAATATCACTTTATTGTAAATCATCCCTCAGGGTAAAACTTCTAGATATTGAATAATGAATAGAGACAAAAGCATCATTCGGGTCTCCAATGGTTGGATCACAATTTCCCGTTTCATGTCAAGGAAAATATATCCTTCCATGTTTATCACACCTTGCTCGGAGGCACATTGCTGTGTATGAATGTCCGTTCTATATACCGTAAACCTTCATTCATTTGATCTCGCTCAATCTAGCATCAATTTCTCCTCACCCACAGAGCGAGAGAGAGAGAGAGAGAGAGAGAGAGAGAGAGAGAGAGAGAGAGAGAGAGGGAGAGAGAGAGAGAGAGAGAGAGAGAGAGAGAATACATTATTATATATGTATGCTGGTGTAGGTATGTTGCTTAAAGGTCATTTATTTAGTTTACATAATGCGCAATAATAGATCCAATAAATATCCTACAATGCATTTATTCTACTTACAAGTGTGGTCCATCCACACTATTGTCACAAGGAAAGATGAAATTACCTACCTGGGTTCCATCCTAGAGGCTAATCTTTCCTGTGACAAAATGGCATCCAATGTAATAAAAAAAAGTCAACCAACGAACTCGATTCTTGTACCGGATCTCCTCTCTGGTAAACAAGAATACCCTGAAGACTCTGGCAGGAGCACTCATTCAAGGGTACTACGACTATGCTTGCACCTCATGGTACCAAAGCACCTCAAAGGCACTAAAAAACTAATTACAAACATCTCAAAACAAGCTAGTCAGACTACTGCTTGACCTGACTCCTAGAACCCACCTCACCCCTACCCACTTTGACAACCTAGGATGGCTTAGAGTAGACGACAGAGTACAGCAACTTGCAATGGGCCTGGTCTACAAGATACACTACGCGACCAAGGTACCCATGTACATGTCAAAATACTTCCCAAAGGTCAGTGAATACCACGATCACAACACCAGAGGGAGCTCCACAAATCATGTTAAACCCAGATTCGGCTCAAACAAGGGACTAAACACGTTTAGCAATTATGCCACATCAATGTGGAACGCCCTACCCAAAGCTGTAAAGGAATGTGAATCACTACCCACTTTCAAAAACACTCTCAAAGAACACCTACGGGAGACTGCAATTCGAAACTGGCCCCTACAAATGTCCTAACCCAGTTGTACAGTAAATGACCAAGTATGGCTTTGTCAGTATTCCAATGTACAGTGTACAGTGTCCCCCCCCCCCTACCCAACCCCGTCCCCCCCCCCCACCTCCAATGTACAGCCCCCACCCACCCACCCAACCTCACCCCACCCACCCAACCTCCCCCAATGTACAGTTTCTACGTCAAATGTATATACACTCTTTTTCTGGACACTTTTTGTATCACAAACAGTACTGTATTTGCAAATCTGATATGTCATAAATGTATAGATGTAGCAGTACTGTCTATCTGTATGTCATGTATGTCATATGTTATGATGAATTGAAAATGGGGGACCCTGATGTAAACAAGACGAAAGTCTTTCTCTGGTCTGCATCCCCTTAACAATTACCTTGTTAAAATCCCCTTACTGTACCCATTCTGCAATCTGTTAATAAACTTTTCAATCAATCAATCAATCAAACCAACCAATACCACACTATATCCAGAAGTCATAGAAATCCATTGTTGTTCAAAATGAGTCACAGAGTCATACTGCTTGCTTTGATCAGTATAATTCATCATGTTAAAATGAGTCACAGAGTCATACTGCTTGCTTTGATCAGTATAATTCATCATGTTAAAACGAGTCACAGAGTCATACTGCTTGCTTTGGTCAGTATAATTCATCATGATAAAAAGAAGGTTATCCTATATACTTACTTTACTTACTTACGCCTTTTACCCCGTTTGGGGCATAGGCCGTCAACAAGGGTTCTCCAAGCATCCCGATCCTGAGCCACCCTCTAAAGCTGGCCCCAGGTGTGTCCCATCTTCTTGGCATCATCTTCCAAGTCTCGGCGCCAGGTGTTTCGTGGTCGGCGTCTCTTTCTTTTCCCTTGGGGGTTCCACCTGAGATATCCTATATCCAATATAACCCTAGTTATATGATTACTGGCTGAGCGTCTCGCTCTGTCTTTGGAACTACATTTGTGCTTGTGGTACTGAATGTAGCCGCTGAAAAAACTTTCCTTGCACCTTACCACAGCCACTCCCACCTCCGGCCCCATAAATTCCGGGGTAGTGGCCATACTTCCTCCTTCCGAGTCTGAATTTCATGTGAAAAAAAAACCAAGGGTCCTCAGGGCTTGAAAGCGATACGCTCAGCCAGTAAGCATATAACTAGGGTTATAGGATAACCTTCATTATATTTCATACTCGGCTTCGCGTCTCGCTCTGCCTTTGGAACTAAAGGCGGAGCAGGGCGCATAGCCTCTGATAGATGTACCCCCTGAGGTCCCTTACGACCATCAAGGCGGAGAGGAGGGTCATATCCCCACACTCGTCCTAACGAGGAGCGGGAAGATAGGACTCCGATCCACTATGCGTAATAGGGCACAGCTACCCTAGAACGCACAACATGAGTAGAACCGTGCGTAATCAACCCACGGTCCACATCACCACACACTCCTGCTAGCCCACTTACTAAGTGCTAAGGACCGCATGAGAGACAGAGCTCTCAGTCATGTCCATGAGATAGAACTTGACAAAAGGGCCCGGAGAGGACCAAGAGGCTGCAGCGCAAATGTCCTCCACCGAGACCCCTCTAAGCAGGGCAGCAGTGGAACAAACTTCCCACCACAGTCAGGTGGTGAAAGCTGAAACACACTTATTCAATCAATATATGAAAAAGAAAAAAAATACTTTTGTACTTTGTACTATCATACTATTATGCACTTTACTACTCTAGTACTCTACTTCACCTATATTACTGCCTACTATGCTAATATGTCTACTACTATGCATTCAAGACTGTAGCACTCAAGTTCAACACTCTTTGATGAACAATACCACTTACAGTAAGTACCCTTAGCTGCCAGAGTTGTACCCTTCCTACTGACTTGTTGTTCACAATCTGTCGCTTTGGATAAAAGCGTCAGCTAAATGACTAAATGTAAATGTAGGTTGTGACGAGCCTGGTGGGATACAGACGGTTCAAATACAAACAAATTCAAATGGCCACACAAGAGCAATATCAATCAATAAGAATATTTATTGAATTAAGGCAGAATCCAGTTTGATAGGCAAGAGAATGGTCGTAAACAGTCCGATGGTCAAAGACACAAAACAGGCTCGCCGACAGAAAAGGGGATTGTTCAATACTCAGGGTAGTCGTCCGGTCCAGGGTCAGTACACAAGGGGGTTTCTCAGCCAGTCCAGGGTCCGTACACAATGAACACCTTCTCGCCTTCACCTCTCCTCTCACTACCTCTCACCTTACACAACTCCGGATAAATCAATCTCTCTCTCTCAATACAACAACTCCAACCTCACCTCCGCTCAACTTACTCTTTTAACCCTGATTGCCCTGATGATTTTAATTCTAATTTTATTGTTTTAAATGTCTGTCGGCCATTAAGGCCTGGTTAGCTAGCAACTTCCTCCAGCTAAATGAGGCCAAAACCGAGGTGCTCATCGTGGCCTCTGATGGCGTTGCATCCAGGGTGGCTGGTTGCCTTGGGTCCCTAGAAACAAATGTGAGCCCCAACCTCAGGAACCTTGGGGTAAACTTTGATCAGGCCATGCACCTCGACACTCACATCAAGTTGGTGACCCGCACCTGTTTTTTCCATCTCAGGAACATTGCTAAGCTCAGGTCGATTGTTTCCCATTCTGACCTAGAGTTGATTATCCATGCCTTCGTTTCTTCTCGTCTAGAGTCTAGACTACTGCAATTCGGTTCTCACCTGCCTCAATAAATCATCCATAGACCGCCTCCAGTTCATCCAAAATACTGCTGCAAGACTGCTAACCAGATCAAGCCAGGGTTAGAAATAAAAAAAAAATTTCAAGGGCTTTTTTTTCCCCCCTTAATTGATTTTCGGGGGCTTTTTTTTGTATTTCGGGGGCACTGAATTTTTATGATAAACGGTAGGGGTGGGACGGTTCACAAAATGGACGGTTCGGTTCGTATCACGGTTTTGGGGTCACGGTTTTCAGTTCGGTTTGATATACGTAAATTTTTATAAAAATAAATGTAACACTCAAATCTAAACATGCTTCTCATTTATTAAAAAAAATAAAAAAGTTTACAGTGTTACAGTGTTTACAGCCTTAAATAATGTTTGGCACACAAAGACCGAACTGACTGAAAAATATAGGCTACATTTGTAGTATTAACTTAGTGCAAACAAACAATATGCTCAGCCAGCACTAGACTTTCCTTTCTTTAATATAAACACAAAAAAACAATGTCAACCATGTTTAAATTCCCTGATTGTCAGTTCTTAATGGAAAGATTCGTGTTCTGCTTGAAATTATTATGTATCAGTCTACATTTATTTAGACTAACATTATTTAAATATTGAGTGCAACTGTGGTGGATTACGTAATTCGGTGAGTTGGAACTATCTATGGGTTGGCGCCGGGTCCCCACGGACATTTTAGTGTCACGCACCTTCAGCCCAGGCAATGTTATTATCAGCTCCGGTAGCTCCGGTAACGTTAGGAGGTGATGGCATGCAGTGGGAAAGCGGCAATAGTCCCGGTTGGAGTTAGTAAAACAGTATGTTAGCCTTTTTGGATGTTGAATAAACGCCTATCATTGTCTTTAAACACCCCGCCTCTCAGACTCCCATTTCCTCCTCTGCTAGCTAGTAGCTACGGTAACATTTCGTTGACTGTATTACCTCGCGGGATGATTCTATAGTTAAAACGTGCGTTGTGTTGTACAAACTGCTAACGTTATGTCAAGATGTGTGTATGCCTATGTAATGTTAATGGCTATGTTTTTAAAGTCGCAATGAAGATTGATTTAGATTGTGCTTGCCATTTGTACACAAACTGACTAGCACCTGGCTCAGCTGCAGTGCTGCTGCTGCTGCAGCCAGTGCTCACCTCCGCCAAATGATTTTTTTAAATTTGCGCGTCATCTGAACCGTACGATACACAGACGCGCCATTACCGGATAAATATATATATATAATTAGTAAACTGTCGGGGGCATTTTGTGCCCCCCTTAACTGATTTTCGAGGGCATTTTGTCCATTTTCAAGGGCATTATGCCCCAAGCCCCCGTTAATTTCGAACCCTGGATCAAGCAGAAGGTGTCACATCACTCCAGTTCTAGCCTCCTTGCACTGGCTTCCTATACATTTTAGAATTAATTTCAAGGTCCTGGTGCTCACTTTTAGAGCTTTGCCTGGCACCAGAATATTTAACCGACCTGCTGGAACCATATGTGCCCAGCAGGACCCTGAGAACAACTGACCAGGATCTGTTGGTCATTCCGCGCACCAGGTTGATCACCAAAGTTGACAGAGCCTTCAAATCTGTAGCGCCTAGACTCTGGAATGCCCTTCCTCGTGGCCTAAGAGCTGCAGCGTCTGTTGATTTTTTTTAAAAAATCTGTTAAAAACATTACTGTTTAAACAGGCCTTTTGGTAATGTTTGAGCTTCTCCTCCGGGTATAAATATGTATTTTTTTTTTTTTTTTTTTTTTCTGTCTCTTATCACTTCAAGCGTTCTTGCTTTTTATTTTTATATTTTATATTTATTTTCTGCTGTATGTAAAGCACTTTGTGAGTTCTGTGAAAAGTGCTATATAAATAAACGTTACTTACTTACTTACTTACTTACTTACTTACTTACTTACTTACTTACTTACTTACTTACTTACTTACTTACTTACTTACTTACTTACTTACTTACTTACTTACTTACTTACTTACTTACTTACTTACTTACTTACTTACTTACTTACTTACTTACTTACTTACTTACTCCTCACTAACCTAGTGGCTTTGTAGTGTGTGTGTCTGGGGTGTGTGCATGTGAGATGTGGGTGCCCTAATGATGCGCAGGTGTGTTCTATCAGTACTAATCAGCTACCTAATTGTGTCTACTCCTTCCGTGGCAATAGTATCTCCTCTCCTTCACATATCCATGAGAGGGGGGGTGAGATCTGCCACAATATGAATTACCTGTCTCCAACCATCACTGTATATTTTTTGATACTCAAATAACCCTTACTAAAACAAAAAAAGAAATCATAGTTAAAAAGAGGCTCCTAAACGACAAGGCTGAATCAAAGTTCATTAATCTTATCAGATTACATGAACCACACAATCATGACAGCTCTCTAAATGAAATGGTAGAAAATCTCAATGATGCACTGTCATCTGTATTAGATTCTGTCGCCCCACTAAAAATGAAAAAGAAAAAAACCAGAGCCTCGCCCTGGCTGAACTATAATGCTGTCAACAAAGAAAAAAGGAAATGTCGTGCAGCAGAGCGAAATTGGAGAAAAACAAAAACCACCACATGCTGTGATTCAAGATTCAAGATTCAAGATTCAAGAGTTTTAATTGTCACGGCATACAGGTATACAATGAAATGCGGCTGGTCTTGCCCGCGACGATGTGCAATACAGTGGTACAACATATAATAGAATCCAATAAAAATACAGTGGTACAACATATTAATAGAATCCAATAAAACAGTGCAATAAACAGGTACATGGTGTGCCATCTCGGTATCTGTACATTAGTATTTACAGAGCATATAGGACATGCTAGTTAGCTTTAGTAGTGCAATACACTGTTCCTGATGTTATACTACTTTAAGTGGCCTTTCCTCTGGCCATAAGTGTGCGTGTGTGCGTCATGAGTGTTAAAGTGGCTGCTAGTGTGTGAGCGTGCTCAGCGTGCGTGTCGTGTATGTACTTGTGTGTGGATAGTTCAGTTTCTGTGTCTCTCAATGTTCATTGTTCAAGGCTCTGATGGCCTGGGGGAAGAAGCTTAGCCTAAGCCTCTCCGTCTTAGTCTCTAGAATTCGCAGGCGTCTGCCTGACCTCAGCAGCTGGAACAGGCTGTTATTGGGGTGGTGGGGGTCTTTCATTATCCTGCAGGCTCTGGATTTGCACCTCTTGTTGTATAGAGCCTGCAGGGGAGGTAGCGCAATACCCGTGGTACGCTCGGCTGAGCGCACCACTCTCTGTAGGGCCTTCTTGTCCTGTGCCGTGCTGTTCCCATACCAGGCAGTGATGTTTCCGGTCAAGATGCTCTCTACAGCTCCTGAGTAGAAGGACTGGAGTATCTTCCCCGATACTCTGAACTTCCTTAACTGTCTCAGGTGGTAGAGGCGCTGCTTCGCTTTCTTTACTACTGTGTTTATGTGTGTTGACCATGTCAGGTCCTCTGAGATGTGGACCCCCAGGTACTTGAAGCTGCTCACCCTGTCCACGGTAGCCCCGTTAATCCTCAGTGGTGTGTGTGTCTCCCGCTGTCCTCTCCTATAATCCACGATCAGCTCCTTGGTTTTACCAATGTTCAGGAGCAGGCTGTTGTCCTGGCACCAACGTTCCAGTACCTCAACCTCCTCCCGGTAGGCCTTCTCGTCGTTGTCCGAGATCAGCCCCACCACCACCGTGTCGTCGGCGAACTTCACAATGGAGTTGGAGCTGAACTTGGCCACACAGTCGTGTGTGTAGAGTGAGTACAGCAGGGGGCTTAGAACACAGCCCTGGGGGGACCCGATGCTCAGGGTGATGGTGTTGGAGGTCTGACCCCCCACCCTGACCGCCTGGGGTCTTTCACTCAGAAAGTCCAGTACCCAGGCGCTCAGGGCGGAGCTCAGGCCTAGCTCGATCAGCTTGTCCACCAGTCTGGTGGGGACTATGGTGTTGAACGCTGAGCTGTAGTCAATGAACAACAGTCTCACATAGCCCCCCTTCTGACGGTCAAGGTGGGAGAGAGTGCTGTGCAGTACCTGGGAGACCGCGTCATCAGTGGACCTGTTTGTCCTGTATGCAAATTGCATAGGGTCCATATCACTGGGGAGAGAGGCACAAATGTGGTCCTTGACCAGCCTCTCGAAACATTTCATGACCACAGAGGTGAGTGCCACCGGTCTGTAATCATTTGGACATGTTGGGGAGGGTTTCTTCGGTACAGGGATGATGGTAGACATCTTGAAGCAGGCAGGGACTACTGACTCCGCCAGGGATTGATTAAATATGGCGGTGAACACCGGGGCAAGCTGGTTTGCACAGGACTTAAGTATGCGTCCAGTTATACCATCTGGGCCTGCAGCCTTCCTGGTGTTCACCTGCATAAATGCTCTTCTCACACTGTGTTCCGACAACGAGAGAGCGCCCCCGCCCCCCCGCGGTTGCCCCCCCCCCTCCACAACAGCCGGTGCGCCAGTGACGTCACTAGCCAGAGGGCTAGCGGCGACACTGTCTACACCGAACCGAGCGTAGAAGGAGTTGAGTTTGTCCGCTAGAGAGGCGTCGTCGCTCCCCATTGAGGGGGCGCTGACTTTGTAGTCAGTTATTGTCTTCAGTCCCCTCCACAAGCCTCTTGTGTCGTTTTGTGCCATTTGTGTCTCCAGTTTCTCAGCATATGTCCTCTTAGCAAGTTTAACAGCCTTGCGTAGAGTGTAGACTGAAGCCTTGTATTCTTCCATATTTCCTGACTCTCTGCCCAGGTTATAAGCCGTGGTGCGTGAGTTTAGGGCTGTTCTTATAGTGCTGTCCACCCAAGGTTTCTGGTTTGGGAAAACCCGCGCCGTCTTTGTGAGGACAATGCCGTCTGCCACTGTAGTTATGTAGCTTACAACGGTATCAGCATACTCGCTGACGTCACTGGCGCTTCCTTCAAACATGTCCCAGTCTGTATCCTTGAACGCGTCACGGAGCTCGGCCTCTGATTCGTCAGACCACTTTTTTGTCTCACGTGACACGACGACTTCGCGTGATCTCTGTTTGTATGCTGGGATTAAAAAGATGGAGTCGTGATCGCTCGCGCTTACAGAGCCCATCAGTGGCGGAGCCGCTACAGCCTTGTAGGCAGCTCTGAACGGGGTGTAGCAGTGGTCGAGTGTGTTCCCCCCTCTTGTGGAGCAGGCGATGTGATATATACAAATATACAAAGATGCTTTAACTGCTTATAATAAAACCATCCGCTTAGCAAGGAAAGACTACTTCTCTAAAATCATTACAGAAAATGCTGGAAACTCCAGAATCCTTTTTTCCACTATTAACCTACTACTCAACACTGCCCCTACACCTCCTCAGTCATCAACGGTTAAGTGTGAAGAACTTGCACTATTCTTTAACAACAAAATAACCTTGATCAGGGCCAGCATTACTCATGATGGAAATAAAGCTGATTGCAGCAAACCGTGCAATGTAACCATGAGAAGTTTCACATGCATCACATTAGATGTACTCTGCAAAACTGTCTCAGAATGTAACTCCTCCACCTCAGACATTGACCCTATGCCTACAGCTTTCTTCAAACGGGTGTTTAATAGTGTTTCAAGCCCTGTGCTAGATATCATAAACACTTCCCTTAGAACTGGTATTTTCCCAGATGCCTTTAAAACAGCAGTTGTAAAGCCATTACTAAAAAAACCTAACTTGGATAGTAATGAAATGGCAAATTATCGTCCAATATCCAACCTACCATTCATTAGCAAAGTACTTGAAAAGATAGTTTCAGTTCAAATAAATTCCTTTCTTGAAGAAAACAACATCTTAGAAGAATTTCAGTCGGGATTCAGAAAATATCATAGCACTGAAACTGCCCTCACCAAAATAACCAGTGACCTCAGGCTAAACTCTGACGAGAATAAGATCTCCATCCTTGTCCTGCTAGATCTCAGTGCAGGATTTGATACAATCGATCACGATATTCTAATCGATCGTCTTGAAAACCTTGTCGGTTTCTCAGAACATGTACTAAGCTGGTTCAAAACATACATCAGAGGGAGGAAATTCTATGTTAGACTAGGAGAGCACATGTCTGATATATACGACAACAACTATGGAGTTGCACAAGGGAGTTGCTTAGGTCCTTTACTCTTCTCCCTTTACATGTTACCGCTGGGTGATATCATCAGAGAACATAATGTAGATTTCCATAGCTATGCGGATGATACACAACTGTACATATCTGCTGAACCAAATGATACAGCGATCAGCTCCATTACAGACTGCTTACTGGCAATAAATAAATGGATGAGTAAGAACTTCCTGAAACTAAATGAGAACAAAACTGAAATTCTAATTATCGGCCCCAAAACTAAAAAAGAAACGTTAATAAAGAACCTAGGAGGACTAACCCCTTGGATCAAATCTGAGGTCACTAGTCTCGGGGTTATCATAGATTCAGAACTGAACTTCAATTATCATATTAGCAAAGTAACGAAAACATCGTTCTTCCATCTCAGAAATATAGCAAAAGTACGACCATTTATTAATCAGAACGATGCTGAGAAGCTAATTCATGCATTCATATCTAGCCGGTTAGACTACTGTAATGCACTTTTCACAGGTCTCCCTAAGAAAACCACAGAGAGGCTTCAGCTAATCCAAAACTCCGCAGCCCGACTGCTAACTAGAACCAAAAGGAGAGAGCACATTAGTCCAGTCTTAGCTGCTTTACACTGGCTTCCTGTAACATTTAGAATTGACTTTAAGGTCCTTCTCCTTACATACAAAGCTCTAAATGGACAGGGACCTAGCTACATCACCAACACTCTAATAAATTACACGCCAGCAAGAACACTGCGATCATCAGCTGCTGGACTACTAGAGGCTCCCAGAAACAGTCAAAAGAGGATCGGTAATGCAGCCTTTATCAACTATGCCCCAAAACTGTGGAACAAACTACCCCAAAACATCAGGGAAGCCAACTCGCTAGACATCTTCAAAAGACAGCTTAAAACCTATCT